>NC_069500.1:209367791-209370291 GCF_027579735.1 Bombina bombina
TGTGAAACAGCATGAACTTCTCTGCAATTCTAACTGTGCATCTGAGGCAATTAGGCCCCTCCCACTCTACTCCGGAGCTGTGAGGCCAAGTAAATCACTACTTAGTGACTAAAAAACAGCCATGTGGTAATAACCCCAGAAAAAAACCCAAAAGGGCTTTCAAAGTGTCTTGCAAAATCATTTTTCCTTAGCCAAACAATCGATTGCCCTGAATAAGTGTCAACCAGTATATTAGCCCTGTTATGTAAGCATTCAATTCTATACTAAGTCTCAGAACATAGCTTACCCTCCCCACATGGGAATCTTGTCAGTCTTCTAGCATTATCTCAGTCTTGTCTAGAAATAAAATGACTGAACATACCTCATTGCAGTTAAGCCTGCAAACTGTTCCCCCCAACTGAAGTTTTCTGGTACTCCTCAGTCCTGTGTGGGAACAGCAGTGGATTTTAGTTACAACATGCTAAAATCATTTTCCTCTCAGCAGAAATCTTCATCACTTTTCTGCTAGAGAGTAAATAGTACAAACCGGTACCATTTAAAAATAACAAACTTTTGATTGAAGATATAAAACTACAATTCTAACACCACATTCACTTTACCCTCCCGTAGAGAGACCCTAGTGCTTACAGCCGGCAAAGAGAATGACTGGGGGGTGGAG
Organism: Bombina bombina; assembly: GCF_027579735.1. NCBI lineage: Eukaryota > Metazoa > Chordata > Amphibia > Anura > Bombinatoridae > Bombina > Bombina bombina. The sequence goes on from NC_069500.1 coordinate 209,368,450, forward strand.
CTAGAGGGGGAGCTATATGGACAGCTTTGCTGTGTGCTCTCTTTGCCACTTCCTGTAGGGAATGAGAATATCCCACAAGTAAATGATGAATCCGTGGACTGGATACACCTTGCAAGAGAAATTATATGCATTCATGGTACACTCATGAGGTGTACTGGATGCCTGGAACAGTCATCCAGCAGAGGTGGTGCAATCTCAACATTGCCAGGGTTAAAGTGCCATAAAACATGTTGAGATCTTGTATTCTACCAAAGTCTTGTATTCTACCAAAGCAAAGGTGGAGATAGATACAGCCATATAAGGAATTGTATGTGGGGAGTTAAAGCTGTACAATTCAGAAACTTAAAAGAAAGGGTTAATAGTGAGGCACTGCAGTATAGATTTGCATGTAAAGTAATTAAAGTACATATATTTTCTCTCTATCCCAACTTGTTTTGTTTTATGTCCCTTTAACCGGAATTGTTTTTCTTTTGTGAAACATTCTGCGTCTTCTTCTCAGGTATATAGTTAACTCCTTAATGACCAAGAACGAGGTGGGTGGGAAGCCCAATGCTGGGGGATATCCGGTGCAGTGGGAAGAGGGGGGGCGGGACCACTACACTATGGAACTTAAAGAGTAAAGGGAAGGAGGGAGGGGTAAATGTCCAAGGGATCTGGGAGGGGGTGGGGGTAGGTTATTGAGGGGGGGCAGCTACACTACAGAAAAAAATTGTTTTTTAAATAAAAAAGCCAATTTTATGAAAAACTTGGTACTGGCAGACAGCTGCCAGTACCCAAGATGGCAGCAAATAGGTAGAATATATATTTAAAAAAAATATATATATATATATATATATATATTTTAGTACTGGCATTTAGCGGCCTTCTAATTATCAAAAAGCAATGCCAAAGCCATATATGGTCTGCTATTGCTGAACAAAGAGGATCCCAGAGAAGTATTTACAACCATTAGTGCCATAATTGTGCAAGCCGTTTGTAAATAATTTCAGCGAGAAACCTAAAGTTTGTGAAAAAGTGAACGATTTTTTTTATTTTATCACATTTGGCGGTGAAATAGTGGTATGAAATATACCAAAATGGGCCTCGATCAATACTTTGGGTTGTCAACTACACTACAGCAAAAATTAACCCTACAAGCCCCCAATTAACCCATTCTCTGCTGGGCATAATACACGTGTGGTGCGCAGGGGCATTTAGCGGCCTTCTAATTACCAAAAAGCAATGCCAAAGCCATGTAAGTCTGCTATTTCTGAACAAAGGAGGATCCCAGAGAAGCATTTACAACCATTTGTGCCATAATTGCACAAGATGTTTGTAAAAAAGTGAACAATTTTTTTTATTATTTGATCGCATTTGGTGGTGAAATGGTGGCATAAAATATACCAAAATAGGTGTAGAACAATATTTTGGGTTGTCTACTAAAAAAATATTTATTCATGTCAAGGGATATCAGTGCTACAACGTAACTATTGCCAATTCTGGGGGGGAAAATGGTTTGGAAATAGCAAAGTGCTACTTGTATTTATTGCCCTATAAAAGCAAAGAAAATGTAAACATTGGGTATTTCTAAACTCAGGACAAAATTTAGCAACTAATTTAGCATGGGTGTTTTTTGGTGGTTGTAGATGTGCAATGGATTTTGGGGGTCAAAGTTAGAAAATGTGTGGTTTCAATGTTTTCTTTGGCCCTGTGTAACAATTGTCTTTTTGTCATTAAAATATCAATCTAATTCTGTCTTTTGGTTCTAATATCTAAATTCACAACATTCTAGAGACAAAGTTGTAATCGCATTATCAAGCTGAGAGTTAATGGTAAAATGTGCAGCATTTGCTTTTTGGAGTA
>NC_069500.1:209675291-209852791 GCF_027579735.1 Bombina bombina
GCCTACGCTCTTGACCTTCCTCCTGCAATGCGCATCTCCAATGTTTTTCATGTCTCCCTCTTGAAACCATTGGTTTGTAATCGGTTTACCACTGTGTTGCCTCGTCCCCGTCCTATCTTTGTTGACAACCATGAGGAGTATGAGGTCAGCAGCATTATTGACTCTCGTATGTCCAGGGGCCTCGTACAGTATTTGGTTCACTGGAGGGGCTAAGGTCCTGAGGAGCGTTCATGGGTTCCCTCCTCTGATGTTCTTGCTCCCGCCCTCCTCCGTGCCTTCCATGCTTATTTCCCCAATAAGCCTTTTGTCCTCCCGCGGGGGAGGGGTCGTTGAGGAGAGGGTACTGTCAGGGTTTTTTCCCTGTTTTGTTTGCCATGTGCTGCTGGCAGCCATTTTACTCACATCTTGCTGACTGTGGTGCATACTGTGTGATGCTGCTCATTTTCTGCACCACTTCCTTTTATGGCCAGACTGGTGTACATCATCCGTGTGAGACAGGATGCAGTCTCAGAATTGTGATGTCATCACTTATTATTTAAAGGGCCTCTGTTCAGTATGCTTTGCCCTTGCGTTGTCTCAGACCTGTTTGTGAGAGCTCCTGTGTATAACCTAGCTGTCGGACGTCCCTCCTGGTTCCTGATCCCTGGCTTGTTCCTGACTCTGCTGTTCTCCTTGTTCCTGTTTCTGGCTCGTCTGACTACTCGCTTTGGCTCCTGACTTGGCTTGTGTGACTACCAGCTCTGGTTTTGATTCCTGGCTTGTTATTTGACTTGTGGACTTTTTATTATTTTTTGCTATTAAGAAAGGTGTGATTATTCTTGCACTTCTCATCTCAGTCTGATTCCTGGCACCCTGACAACACCCCTCGCTAGACCAATAGTCAAGCGGTGGGTGTGTATATACTGACGTCATGTCTAACAGCGGCCAGTGATAAGCCGTTTACTAGAAAAGTTAATATATAATGCAGGGGAGGCATAGTAAAACTAGACCTGTGACCATTCCCACTCACGTCTGTCACCTCGCTTAGGTATTGTTAAGCCGAAAATGTGATGCGTGTTTCTTATGACATAGCTTTTTCCGCTCTTGAAATTAAAGGACCACATTAACGGCAATAGATGTCACATCTGGTTGTGAGTGGAGCAACAACCGATCATGACAGCATATTTTCACAGTATTCACTCCTATTGCTTTGCAGTTCTGGTCAATCCCGTGAGGAGGAGAGCAGCCGTTCTACTGTAGTATACTGATTGTATCAATCAAACATTGTGGATATCCTATATCTTCTGTGGACACAAGATTTGGGACTTCCCTTGAACAACCACCTTTGGAATTTTGGGTTTGATCTAGTTCTATACCTATACTTGTACCTATGATTTGTGGTGTGGTATTATATACCTAACTAAATAGAGATTATCACTACATTTATCCTTTTTCTCTATAGAGCGCCCCTTCATTACATTGTTTGGATGAACAAGGTAGATGACTGACTGCCTGCTTCGCTGCACGTATTACTGAGTGGACATTTGCTATTGTAGAGGGGTATATTTCATTTGCAACTCAGTAGATTATCACAACTGTGTTTACATGCTGGAACATACCTCACATGTTTGAGGTTATACATTGTGAGTGTACATCTTTTTATCTGTATTTTTTAATTAAAGTGAATTTTTAATACTGCACTTAGATCGCTTGTGTGATTTTTGTGCATGGTGTTGCACTTCACTATGTTCTGTCTTTTCAGAATTTTCTTCCATATATTTAAAACACCCTGGAGATCACACCAGTGGATTAGAAGGAGCTGCAGGACACCATATATACAGTATCTCACAAAAGTGAGTACACCCCTTTAAAATGTTGCAAATATTTTATTATATCTTTTCATGTGACAAAACTGAAGAAATGACACTTTGTTACAATGTAAAGTAGTGAGTGCACAGTCTGTATAACAGTGTAAATTTTCTGTCCCCTCAAAATAACTAAAAAGACATTAATGCCTAAACCGTTGGCAACAAAAGTGGATACACCCCTAAGTGGAAATGTTTGCAAATTGGGCCCAAAGTGTCAATATTTTGTGTGGTCACCATTATTTTCCAGCACTGCCTTAACCATTTTGGGCATGGAGTTCACCAGAGCTTCACAAGTTGCCACGACATCACAGAGCTTGTGGATTTTAGAGTCCTTGCACTCCCCCACCTTCCATTTGAGTATACCCCACAGATGCTAAATAGGGTTTAGGTCTGAAGACATGCTTGGCCAGTCCATCACCTTTACCCTCAGCTTCTTTAGGAAGGCAGTGGTCGTCTTGGAGGTGTGTTGGGGTCGTTATCATGTTGGAATACTGCCCTGAGGGGATCATGCTCTGCTTCAGTATGTCACAGTACATGTTGGCATTCATGGTTCCCTCAATAAACTGTAGCTCCCCAGTGCCAGCAGCACTCATGCAGGCCCAGACCATGACACTTCCATCACCATACTTGACTGTAGGAAAGACACACTTGTCTTTGTACTCCTCACCTGGTTGCTGCCACACACGCTTGATACCATCTGAACCAAATAAGTTTATCTTGGTCTCATCGGACCACAGGACATGGTTCCAGTAATCCATATAGTTAGTATGCTTGTCTTCAGCAAACTGTTTGCAGGTTTTCTTGTGCATCACCTTTAGAAGAGGCTTCCTTCTGGGACAACAGCCATGCAGACCAATTTGATGCAGTGTGCGGCATATGGTCTGAGCACTTGCAAGCTGACCCCCCACCCCTTCAACCTCTGCTGCAATGCTGGCAGCACTCATACGTCTATTTCCCAAAGACAACTTCTGGATATGATGCTGAGCATGTGCACTCAAATTCTTTGGTCAACCATGGCAAGGCCTGTTCTGAGTGGAACCTGTCCTGTGAAACTGCTGTATGGTCTTGCCCACCGTGCTACAGCTCAGTTTCAGTGTCTTGGCAATCTTCTTATAGCCTAGGCCATCTTTATGTAGAGCAACAATTATTTTTTTCAGATCCTCAGAGAGTTCTTAGCCATGAGGTGCCATGTTGAACTTCCAGTGACCAGTATGAGATAGTGTGAGAGCGATATCACCAAATTTAACACACCTGCTTCCCATTCACACCTGAGACCTTGTAACACTAACGACTCACATGACACCGGGGAGGAAAAATGGCTTATTGGACCCAATTTGGACATTTCCACTTAGGGGTGTACTCACTTTTGTTGCCAATGGTTTAGACATTAATGGCTGTGTGTTGAGTTATTTTGAGGGGACAGTAAATTTACAATGTTATACAGGCTGTACACTCACTACTTTAAATTGTAGCAAAGTGTAATTTCTTCAGTGTTGTCACATGAAAAGATATAATAAAATATTTACAAAAAATGTGAGGGGTGTACTCACTTTTGTGAGATACTGTTTATATAAAGAACCACCCCAATATCACCGTTTACTGACTGCTTTTTACCCATTCTTATCGGTTCATATTGGGCTAAAGTGGTAAGACTTTTTTTACATGAAGCTACTATAAGCTGTTTATTTTGATTATTTCTGCTCATTGTATGCTTGCACACAATTTTACTGCAGTGTTTATAATATTGCAAGTTTATATGTGTTCTTACTTTTATGCTATTTTATGTTATTTTACCTAACTTCCGGAGCTCCATTTTTTCTTTGATGTAATCTTTAAAGCGAAAGTGTGCCTAGGACATGGGGCCCATTTATCAAGCTCCGTATGGAGCTTGAGGGCCCGTGTTTCTGGCGAGCCTTCAGGCTCGCTAGAAACACCAGTTATGAAGCACCGGTCTAAAGACCGCTGCTCCATAACCTGTCCGCCTGCTCTGAGGAGGCGGACAGACATCGCCGCAATTCAACTAAATCGAATATGATCAGGTTGATTGACACCCCCCTGATAGCGGCCAATTGGCCACAACTCTGCAGGGGGTGGCATTGCACCAGCAGTTGACAAGAGCTGCTGGTGCAATGCTGAATGCGGAGAGCGTATTGCTCTCCGCATTCAGCAATGTCTGTCGGACATTATCCGCTGATCGGATCATGTCGGACAGACACATAATAAATAGGCCCCATAGTCTCAGACACAGGGTTCAACTTTTTTGGTGTTTGTAACTGGTATAGCAGCCACTATATATATATATATATATATATATATATATATATATATATATATATATATATATATATATATATATATTTATAGATCACACTATACTTCCTCTTTAACTAGACATTTACTGAATATTAGAAATTTGGCAAAGAGTGACGGTTGTTTAAGCCCCTACTTATATGAGTGAGCATAATATGGCCACTCCAATGAGCTTTGGAAAATACTTTGATCCGACTACTAGGAGTAGAATATTATCTACCACAATAGATACTGAAGAGGAAGAGAGAGATCCTAAGCTTTTATTTTGAAGATTAGAGAAACTGAGTAGATCACAAATAAATTGTTGGTATGATCTAGTTACCCTAGAGAACTTTGAAAAATATGGTATTCTCCCAAAGGGGCTCAAATTACAAAAAGCATGTATCTTTGAATTAGATGAAGTAGAATTCCATAGAGAATGGGAAGAAGCCATGGATGAATGCTCTAGGAAGTTTATATCTATTTTAAAGAGATATAGAGACAAAAAGGTGGAGAAATTAACTAATGAAATTGCTCAGATTGAAACTGTTTTGAATGAGTATAAAGAGGATGTTCATTATAAAGAAGTGGACATGAGGAATAGAACCTCTTTAAAATAGTTTAAATCAGAAATCATTAGGAATAAGAAGAAAAAGCTATATAATGCTCTATATGGAAAGAGAGAGGATGAAGCACAAGAAGCAACATGCACTAGCGAGACACCAGGAGAGAATATGGGAAGGGATGTAAATATTAGTACCATGTTAATGGTCAACCAAAACAGAGAGTTAATAATAACAACAAAAATAAAATGAAGAACAACAGTAGGCAGTTTTCTCATCAAAATAGGGATTATATCCCAAACCATGGAGGGTATCAAAATAGACGTAAGGAAGAAAGGGATATGTTATATCAAGGAGGTAAGATGCAGGCTAGAGGAACATACTCTTTACAACCCCAGAACAACCCCAAAAACCATCAAAAATGGAATCTAGGGGCAAGACCTAAAATCAACACTCAGATTACGCACTATAGTAATAATAAGAACAATAAAAATGTGCATAAAAACTTCAAAGAAAATAAGGGTCCAAATAATACTAATTAAAAGGAACAGAAGGATATTGGGGGATATTTTCCTTTTAGAAAAGAACAAGTACAGGACCGTTTTTTTAGGCCATCCTCCAGGAAACTCACCCTGGAAAGGGAATCGAAACCGAAAAAGGGGTATAGAGAACGAAGAAGAGGATACAGAGGAGGAGTGGTATGTAGAACCAAGAAACAAAAAAGGGAAAGAAAGACATTATTAAAACCAAATGAACAAAAGATCTTTAATATATAACAGAAAGCTCTAAGAATGAGGAAATATTGCTTAGTAAATGACTCTCTTTTTCCCAAGATGTAGCCCCAAATGATTTTCAGCTATATATACAGTAGATACCAAGGGACTTATAAGAAAATTAACCCTCACTAGACATTTTAATTTAAGAAATAATCAAACTGAGAATAACAGATGCAGATGAATATGTGGTAATTCTTGAGAGCTTAGGAGCTGAGGGAAATATTGAAGAAAGAGAGAGTGATACAAAACCTTATTAACATTTTAGAAGAGCTTGAGAATGAGGACAAAAATATACCTATGAGTGATAGCCTACTCAAAAGAAATTCATCAATCTATCCCGTACAGTCAAAAGGAAATTGTATACCTGTATTTGAAAAACTCTTGGAAAAAGAGCTAAGAGATAACTGTCGGAAGGATAGAACAAAGAATAAATATAAAGGGAATCTTACCCCGGCTGAAAGAAAGGCACTAAAGAATTTAAGTGAGAATATAGACATAGTAGTCTTCCGTGCTGATAAAGGCGGAGGGATTGCGATCCAGGGAAGAATGGAATACATAAAGGAGGCCCACCGCCTAAAGAGACCTATCAGACTTTGGATAGCAATCCAACTAGGAATTTCTTGAAGGAGTATGATGATCTGATCAGATTAGGAAAAATGAACTCTGTTTTGACAAATACTGAGTTTCAATATTTGCTGGTTGAAAATCCTGTCCTCACAATATTTTATCATCTTCCCAAAATTCACAAAGGGTTAATGGATCCCCCAGGAAGACCGATAGTGTCGGGAAAAGGAGGCCTCACCACCAAATTATCGAGAATATGTTGATCACATTTTAAAACCCATGGTACCATGTTTATGATCATATGTAAGGGATACCCCACATATATTAGAAATCATAGAAGGAATGTGTTGGCAAGACAACTATGTCTGGGTAACGATGGATGTATGTTCTTTGTATACCTCCATCCCGCATACATTGGGTATAACTGCTGTTAAATATTTTGCTACAAAAAGTGGTTATATTAATGATACCCAAATGTTATTTTTGGAGGCAGCCATGTAGTTCGTTTTAGCAAAAAAATACTTCTTGTTTGAAAATAAATATTTCTTACAGGTAAGAGGTACCGCGATGGGCACGAAATTTGCCCTTAATTTTGCGAACCTCTACATGGGATGGTGGGAGGACCTCTTTATTTTCAATATGGAGAATCCCTATAAGAACAATATAATTCAGTGGCACCAATATATAGAGATGACATTCTCTTAGTCTGGCAGGGTTTCGTGGAGGAACATAGAATATACAAACAGGAACCTAATGAATCTCCAAATCACTATGGAATGTAGTAAGGAAAATGTGACATTCCTAGACCTTGAAATCATACAAGAGGGGGGTGGAGTACATATAAATTTGTACAGCTATATGAAAAAACATTGGCCTATCCTAATGCAAGATCCAGTTCTAAAAGATGTTTTAAGTGAGAGAGGACAGGTAATGTATAAGAGGAACTCCAATATTAAAAACAGAATTAGTCCAAGCATGCTTAAACCTATACAGTCCTACAATTGGCTTGAGAGGAATGCACAGGGTTTTTTTTTTAAGTGTGGGAGAAAAAGCTGTAAATGCTGTGCCCATATAGACAAACAGAACCAATCTTTTGGGACACAGAAGGGGGATCACGCATATAAGATAAAAGGATTCATGACCTGCAAAACATGCTATGTGGTCTATCTCCTCAGATGCTCATGTGACAAAATTTATATAGGTTGCACGAAACGACCTGTGAAGACACACTTCAATGAGCATCTGAGGAATATAGACAATGGTATAGATAGCCATGGGGTACCAGCACATTTTTTAGAGAAACATAATCAGGATAGTACAGGGCTAACTATAGTAGCCATTGAGCATGTTAAAGGCCCTATTAGAGGAGGAGATCACCTCCTATGTTTAAGACAACGTGAGACATACTGGATCCATAGGTTGGGGTCCATGGATCCAGTGGGTCTAAATCGTGGTATAGATCTTGCAGCTTTCCTTGATCTGTAAGCTCTGAATATTGAAGTATGGATACTTAAACTGTACTGCGAAGTTTTCAACCTACCTTCCCATTATATAGTGCCAATAGGAGTAATTGGCTTTCTAAGAAAGATGCCTTCTGTAAGTGTGGTGTGAAACAGTGTAAGTGCTGTAGTTGTATTAGTGGCAGATAGCTTTAAATCTTCCAACACAGGCTTAACTTATAAGATAAGAGATAGGATCAACTGTAACTCTACATTTGTTATTTATTTGATAACTTGTAGTTATTGTGACTTTCAATATGTTGGACTCACCTCCAGACTTTTGAAAGACAGAATTAGGGAACACCTGCTTTCTTTGGAAACAGAGGTTCCCAAGACGCCAGTGGTGAAACAATTTGCAAATCACACTGACTGTCTGAATTTTTTCAAATTTCCGGGTAAAGAACAAGTGAACTAGAGGAGGAGATAGGTTTTTGGTATTAAGCAAAAAAGAGGTATTTTGGATACACTCCACTGGGAATTAATAAGATTAGTGATGTGAAGTTGTTTACTGATCGAGATTAAGGATTCCTTAGTACCACATCATAATGTGTATTGAATTTTTTCTTAGGTTTTTCTCAGGATGTTCTTTCTTCTTTTCCCCCCTAAAATGTGAGATATATATCTGTCAGGGTTGGCTGTGTATTGAGGGTCTCTAGCAGGGGCATATTAAGGCCTAGTCACACAAGGCCCATGCCTAGGGCGGCAAATTTGAGGGGGCGGCATTTTTTTCCATTGTCCCCGGCTGCTACACTAGTGAGTATTATACTTTAAAAAAGTTAAACTTGGCCCGACTTGTTGCCGACAACATGTAACAACATCAACCAATAGCCGCTTTCCTGACTCTGCACATTGCTCTAATACGGATGTGAGATGCAGGAATAGGACAGCACACAGTTGATTCCCCCAGTAAGGATTTGAACTGCCATTTCAGTCTGACAACAGTGCTAGACACATAGAGCAAACAAGTAATTACATCAGTATATATAGAACTGACGGACAGTAGATAGTATAGGCAGCTAAGGCTTGCTATACCCTAAATATACTATATGGTACAATGAACTTCCAGAAACACTTCATTCTTTTTCGCTGTTTCCCAAATTTGAGCTGGACTAATCCAGTCTGACCTTAAGTGCGGTGCTAACCACAGTCGTTTGCTGGATATAAAGCTGGTCGCATATAACAAATCAATGTATTCTTCTCCCAAGTTATGCAGTGTGTTAGCACCATTTGACGCCACTAACAGATTAACCCTGAGGTTAAGGCTAATAGTTTTCTTGTTTGAATCTGTGTTAGGATGTCTTTAGCTGCGCAGCAAGGCTGTTTTATTTACAAATTATTTGGATGATATTGCAAATATAAATAAAGGAAAGTGTGGCTAAAGACTGTCTGCACTACATAGGTTAGCTATATGACCCAAGGCCAAAGGACTATAGTTATTAAACATATTCTGTAATCACTTTGAAAGAACAGCATTTAGGCTTGTTGATAATATATTGCCAGAATAAAGATGATATAAAAGCAGTGCAAATTTAAATTAACATCAGTTCTGCCCTTCTTAGTTATGGTCAATGAGTAGAAGGAAGTACCTGACATTACAACCCATAAGTAGTAACAGGAAGAACCAATCAGACAACAAGCATTTGTGTAAGTTCTTAAGGACATTATTACTATATATATATATATATATATATATATATATATATATATATATATATATATATATATATATATATATACATACAATGGATATAAAAAGTCTACACACCCCTGTTGAGTTGTACAGTTTATAGGTCACATTAAAGGTGGAAAAAGTTCTGAAATTATTTATCTTTGTCTCATTTTTTTACATCACAGAAACCTGACATTTTAACAGGGGTGTGTAGACTTTTTATATCCACTGTGTATATATATATATATATGTGTGTATGTATGTGTGTGTGTATATATTTATATATATATATGTGTGTGTGTGTGTGGACAGTGTATATATATATATATATATATATATATAATGAGAGCTTTTGCCCAAGGAGCTTACATTCTAGGGGGTATAATAAGAGTGTGCCCATGAAGCTTACTTTTTAGAGGTAACTCTGAACCTTTCATTTATTTAGCTAGCTATTGGCTTTAGTTCTGTTGCCTTTCAGCACTTAGTATTGTGTTTGGGGAAATATTGTATCATGAAATCTTTGTTTGGGGTTTTTATATATATATATATTGCAGCAATATATAGATGTGTGAGTATGTGTATATGTGTTTGTGCGTGTGGGCAAGTGTTTTGCAAGTCCTTGTGATCATTTTACTTTGGAAATGCTATGAAAAAAAAAATAAAAAAAAATCCACATTACTCCATGCCAAAAAATATTATGGTCAAAAAAGGCCTAAAACCTTGGGGGTGGATGGGTTAGGGAGGCAGCAGAATTTTGAGTGCCTAGGGCAGCACAAAACCTAAATACACCACTGGTCTCTAGCCTTTGGTCTAGTTTTTGCAATTGAAATGTTGCAGTGCACTTATCTTTTATACAAATGTAACTAAACAAGGGATCCTTTGGGAAGATATTCCCATTACACACGTAACCCTGGGGTAATAACAACAGAAAATTTATAATGCTAAAACACATTTTAAGTCTGCAGATTACCATCAATCTATGCAGTTATGTAACAAAATAATATGGATTTGTTTAGTTAAGGGGGATTAACAGAATATTTTACATCCCTCTCTCCCTACATTTGCTATGTGGATTATTATATATTTTTATAAAAGAGATTTGTGTTTTTAACAATGTGTAAGAATCTGCATATGTTATATAGTACATTTCAATGTATATTTGTACTATAAATTGAAATAGCAAGAGTATTGCATTGAGCAATGATACTTTTTTATTGGACTAACTATACATTTATAAGTTGACAAGCTTCCGGAAGAGTTCCTTCCTTTATCAAGTCTGAAGCAATACTGACCAATTCAATGGAATTTACAGATTATATCTTAAAACACAGAATAGCTAAGAAGACAGAAAGTGCAGGGAGAGGAGGAGGTGTCGTAAAAATCATGAGGGGGGCTTAGGTAACAGGCAGACAGTGTCCAGTGTAGGAGAACAGACAGGGGAAATATATAGCTATACATAGAGCATATACTGACATAAAGTTATATATCAATATTGAATCAATATCTATAAAGATGTGAAATTGTATATACAGGGGGAATACAAAAGTTAAAAAAAAGACAAAAGTGTGGACATAGGCTTACCTGTGTACCTATGTATAAAGAATGTGGAATATACAATGAAATTGACTAAATGAAAGTACATTACAAAATTTTTTGATAATGTGTTAAGAATCCAGAGCCCACATTTAGTCTAGAATTAAACAGGTTGAAGTGCATTATCATTTTCATTTCAAAGGTTTTTCTTTCCATGGTGTTTTTGAAGTTGTCTCTGAGAATTTTGATTTTGAGGTTTTGGATGGAGTGGTCAGGTTGGGTGATATGGTGACCAACAGGGGTGCAGTATTTTGTTTCACAGTGGTTTTTTATTGAGCGTCTATGTAAGTTCATCCGAAGGTGCAGTTTTTGGCTTGTTTCTCCAATATAGCATCCCACTTCACATGCAGTGCAATGTATTATGTATACCACATTTGCAGATATACATGAATATGCCCCTTTAATGTTATAGGATTTATTATTGTGATTTGCTGTGCTGCTTTCATAAACGTGTTGACACAGTTTGCAGAGAGCTTTATAGCAGCACTTGGTTCCATTCTGAGTGTTCTTTTTCTCTAGGGGTAGCTTCCTATGTACCAGTTTCTGCTTTAGGTTAGGTGGTTGTCTGTATGCCAGGATTGGGGGTTTTGGAAAGATTTTTTTGAGTGTGGGATCCTCTAAGAGTAGTGGCTGTAAGTCTTTTATGATTTTTCGTATCCCTTCCACAGAAGGGTTGTATTTGACTACATGTGGGATACGTGATATGTTTTTCTTCTCCCTGTATTGTAGTAAGTGTTCACATGGAGTATTGAGGGCAGAGTTTAATTTTTTTATTTATAATCCTTGTTTTGTAACCTTTTTCTCTGAATGATTGGGACAGTGTGATGAGGTGTTTGTCACGGTCCTTGGTATCTGAGCAAATTCTGTGGTATCTTGTAGCCTGACTGTAGATTATGGATTTTTTAATGTGATTGGGGTGGGAGCTGGAGGTATGAAGGTAGCTGCATCTATCTGTTGGTTTCCTGTATACAGATGAGTGCAGTTTGCCATTTGTGATGGATATTGTTCCAGGAAGCTGACACAGTCTCTAGAAAAGTTCATTTTTGTTGCATGAAATAGATTAAGTGATTTATGAAAATGTTCAAGGTTTTTTTCTCCTTCTGTCCATATGATGAAAATATCATCTATGTAGCGAAAGTATTTGAAGGGTTTGTAAGGGTGAGTGGCTAGGAATCTCTGTTCTAAGTCAGCCATGAATAGGTTTGCGTACTGTGGTGCCATTTTGGTGCCCATGGCTGTTCCCATGGTTTGTAAGTAGATGGAGTGGTTGAAGATGAAATAATTGTGAGTAAGCATAAATTCTGTAAGTTTACTGACTGTTAAAGCACTATATGTCTGGTTAGGGCTGTTGGAGGAAAGAAAGTTTAAGCAGGCATCAATACCATCTTTATGTGGAATATTGCTGTACAGGGATTGAATTGGTCAGTATTGCTTCAGATTTGATAAAAGAATGTATAGTTAGTCCAATAAAAAAGTATCATTACTCAATGCAATACTCTTGTTATTTTGATATCTAAATCTCTGGACTAACACGGCTACTCCAACCAACGTTACTATAAATTGCAAATTAGAGTTTCTCCTTTAAGGTCACTTGTGTAGTACTTTGATTGGTCCAAATGGACGACTCCTTTTGCAATTTATTACCTGCTTACACACCTGTTCTCTAGCTCTGATGAAGTGCCTTTGAGGCAGGAATGCATCAGCTGTTTGTCTACTTGCTGTGCTCTGTGAATTTTATGGATACTGCAATAAAGTGGATGTTTTAACCGCAACATTCTTTCCTGATTCCTTTTGTTTCTGGATCTGCAACATTTTTGCTATTTTTGGATTGCTTACTTTTTTAGGGGCAGAGTGGAGAGCCCCAGCAGCTCCAGTAAAAGTGCCTCTTTGCCGACATCACAGAAATCGACACGGAAGCAAAGCTATACACTGTGAGTGAAAGTGCTGTACACCAGCCAGGACATACTACCGCAGCTTGGTTAGCATTGAGTAATTTCAGGACACAGTTTTTCTGAATCAAAATTCCTATAACTACACGGTAAGCATCGCTTATGTTTATACTGCCTTTGGGACTTATTTCATTTGTAAGATCCTCACACCAGCCGCATCATGTGGGACTCAGAGTGAGTCGTTGGTGTGGAGGCTATAACGTAAAACGCTTGAATGTTTATTAGGAGACTGTGAATTCTTGAAGTGTTCACCTTCCCATTCTTACAGATGTGTTATTTAAAGTAATGAATCATAATATCCATTAGATATATAATCAAGTATAAGTTGTCATAAGTAACAAAAGAGTTATAACAAAGTGCTCGATATTTACAAACAAAAAATGTCACTATGGCAACCTAAAGAGGCAGTTCACATGATAGGACACCCGATCTTGGTCACGCGTCAACGTCATGATGTGGAAAGAAAAATCACGCCCACAAAATACCCTTTAAAAATCAAACGCCGGTGCTCATGTACACTTACTTACCTCTGATGAAGAAGTAACCTTATACTTCGAAACGCGTAAGGATTAACTTACCAGTGGGTGTACATGATTTACTTCCCACATCAGCGACACCGGCTTTTCAGGACTCTCCTTGATTTATTACAAACACCGCTTCACACCGGAAATGATACCTAGCTTGGTTTCTCTAAACACAGTACAGGACTGATATGTAAGTGCACTACAATACAGTTCTCCTGAGTTTTGAAAGAGTATTTATGCTATCACTATATGGTGTGAAATCTTGCAGAAACACCCTCCTTTTTGAATTTGTTTTTATCTAAAGCGTTTATTCAAAGTTTTTAAACTATATTCGCACAAGAGGCATATATATATTTTTTTATTTTTTTATTGGAAAGAAAAAATTTGCTTTTAAACTACCTGGAACATTTGAAGACATACTCGTTTGTGTCTGGAATTACCACTATTCTACCAAGTGGAGAATAATTTGCTATAATTGTCAAGTATAACATATTTGAGATGTATACATGTGTAAATGCTTACCTCATCAAGGATTGTGGGCTGCAAATGTAAGTGCATATCGCTACTTTGTTTATAATAAAAAAAAATTCATCAAACAGTATTACGCTATGTGCTTTTCCTTTATTTCTTCCTCTATACCCTGGTGAGAATTGGTGACGAGAGAATAAATACCATACTCCAGAGAGACACCAAGGCTACATATCCCAGAGATAATAGGAAGTTTCTACCAATCAAGTGGCGGAAAAAGACCACAGAGTGTTACAGACCAGGATTCCCAGAGAAAAGAATTTCTCCTCTTCATATAGGAGCTACTGGGGCCAACATCCACAGACTAAAGAATAGACCAAACATTGGTTCTGCAGGGAACATACATTACCTCATATGATTGAGGTAATCTCCGGTAAGAAGTAAATCCTCTACCCAACCTATCATTACTTTGTGAAGTTTATACACAATATATATGATCTCTTATGAACTTCATGCAATAGTACTGAACATTGCAACCAATTGCATATTTATATATCTGTGTGCTGAAACTCTGTTGATTCATTCTCTTTATTTTTATAATTTTCAAACAGTGTTAAAGGGACAGTTTACTCAAAATTGTTCTCCCCTTTAATTTGTTCCCAATGATCCACTTTACCTGCTGGAGTGTATTAAATTGTTTACAAGTAGCTCCTTTACCCTTATATTGGCATTTGAAATTGTTAATTTAGCATGTGGTATCCCCACCTATTCTGAAAGTTTGTGGCCGCGCGTACCAGCTATAGATAAGCTTTGTAAACACAGCCAGCAGAAGAAATTACACTCCCAGTGTGATAAAGCAGAGATAAGGTAATAAAATGTTGATTTTCCATTGTTCTCTCAAAGTATTGGGGATTGTTTTAAGGACAGATATAAGATAAAGAAGCAGGTATATGTGCACAATGTGATACAGTAATGAGATCTGATTATACCTACAAGCTCAACCTATTTTATTAGGCTGTGGCTTCAAAACACAAAATCAGAGCTTTAATATATAGAAATAAACCTTAAAAAGCTAATTTTCATACATTTTTTACTCTGCAGTTGGTAAAAAAAGCAATTGTAAACACATTAAGGGAAAAACTATTTTACAGTATACTGTCCCTTTAAGGGTACACTGAATCATTCTTTCATTGCTGCACGATACATACACCCAATAATATTTGGAACACATACATTTGTGAGAATTTCCTATCCTCTGTTTACATACAGACCTATAGTAACAGTTTAGCGCTGGTAACATATCTTTACTTTTAATATATATATATATATATATATATATATATATGTTTTTATCCTGGTTTATGTAGGAATCTTATGAATTTTAAACATCTTTGGAAGTAGGTATATAGAATTGTTTTTTATTAAGCTACTAATTAAAAGGTACAATCATGAATTATATTCCTTTATTTGAGGATATGTAAAGATTGATAAAAGTTGATGAATGATTTGTGTGTATATATTTATATGCTTTTTAATGTTATTGCTATTGTTTCCGCTATGTACTATGTCCCAATCAAATATGTTTTTATTGCTATTTTATGTTCCTCTGTAAGTTGGTCTTAATAGCATGATTGGGAGATGCTTGAAATATTAATATGAACTGTACACAGACATGTCTGACAGTGACATTTGCAGGACACACCTCTGCAGCTACCGCCCACCCCTGAGAACTAATGAGGAATGGAGGTGTGGCGATGTGATGGCCATAAACAGAGCAGTACAAGGATGATGGGCATTGCCTCTGACGAAGCGAGGAGGAGCCTCGCGAAACGTGCTAGGCCACGCCCATCAACTGTGAGGATGCAGGTGCACAGGCAGGAACGACTAGACTGGAGCCGGCTTTGACAGAGTAGCCGTTCTTTTGCCAAGATACACAGTCCCCGGTTTTTACATACACAGGGGTGCTTTATCCCATATCACGCACATTCGGAACAAGGTAGATGACTGACTGCTTCGCTGCACGTATTACTGAGTGGACATCTGCTATTGTAGAGCGGTATTTTCGATTTGCAACTCGGTGGATTATCACAACTGTGTTTACATGCTGGAACATACCTCATATGTTTGAGGTTATACGTTGTGAGTGTACATCTTTTTATCTGGGATGTGCATTGCTATAACAACATATGTTCACATTTTTAAAGTGAATTTTTTTTAAGTGAGGCATTAGCAATAGAATTATACAAGAATTGCACTCACTACTCAGCACAGTGCTGCTTATTAAGACAAAATGCTGCCTATTGACATCTGCTGAAGAAATGCACACTACATCAAGCTAACCCTATTCTCTCTCCTTGGCTTTCAGGTACGTGAATAGAGTCCCTGTCATTCTGCAAACAATTCACTGCTCTCTGGTCTTTTTTTCCTCTCCTGTAACTCTCTTCTGGTATGTGAATAGAGTCCCTGTCATTCTGCAAACTATTCACTGCACTCTGGTGTTTGGTTTTCTTCCCTCTCCTGTAACTCTCTTCTGGTACGTGAATAGAGTCCCGGTCATTCTGCAAACTATTCACTGCACTCTGGTGTTTTTTCCCTCTCCTGTAACTCTCTTCTGGTATGTGTATACAGGGAGTGCAGAATTATTAGGCAAATTAGAATTTTGACCACATCATCCTCTTTATGCATGTTGTCTTACTCCAAGCTGTATAGGCTCGAAAGCCTACTACCAATTAAGCATATTAGGTGATGTGCATCTCTGTAATGAGAAGGGGTGTGGTCTAATGACATCAACACCCTATATCAGGTGTGCATAATTATTAGGCAACTTCCTTTCCTTTGGCAAAATGGGTCAAAAGAAGGACTTGACAGGCTCAGAAAAGTAAAAAATAGTGAGATATCTTGCAGAGGGATGCAGCACTCTTAAAATTGCAAAGCTTCTGAAGCGTGATCATCGAACAATCAAGCGTTTCATTCAAAATAGTCAACAGGGTCGCAAGAAGCGTGTGGAAAAACCAAGGCGCAAAATAACTGCCCATGAACTGAGAAAAGTCAAGCGTGCAGCTGCCAAGATGCCACTTGCCACCAGTTTGGCCATATTTCAGAGCTGCAACATCACTGGAGTGCCCAAAAGCACAAGGTGTGCAATACTCAGAGACATGGCCAAGGTAAGAAAGGCTGAAAGACGACCACCACTGAACAAGACACACAAGCTGAAACGTCAAGACTGGGCCAAGAAATATCTCAAGACTGATTTTTCTAAGGTTTTATGGACTGATGAAATGAGAGTGAGTCTTGATGGGCCAGATGGATGGGCCCGTGGCTGGATTGGTAAAGGGCAGAGAGCTCCAGTCCGACTCAGACGCCAGCAAGGTGGAGGTGGAGTACTGGTTTGGGCTGGTATCATCAAAGATGAGCTTGTGGGGCCTTTTCGGGTTGAAGATGGAGTCAAGCTCAACTCCCAGTCCTACTGCCAGTTTCTGGAAGACACCTTCTTCAAGCAGTGGTACAGGAAGAAGTCTGCATCCTTCAAGAAAAACATGATTTTCATGCAGGACAATGCTCCATCACACGCGTCCAAGTACTCCACAGCGTGGCTGGCAAGAAAGGGTATAAAAGAAGAAAATCTAATGACATGGCCTCCTTGTTCACCTGATCTGAACCCCATTGAGAACCTGTAGTCCATCATCAAATGTGATATTTACAAGGAGGGAAAACAGTACACCTCTCTGAACAGTGTCTGGGAGGCTGTGGTTGCTGCTGCACGCAATGTTGATGGTGAACAAATCAAAACACTGACAGAATCCATGGATGGCAGGCTTTTGAGTGTCCTTGCAAAGAAAGGTGGCTATATTGGTCACTGATTTGTTTTTGTTTTGTTTTTGAATGTCAGAAATGTATATTTGTGAATGTTGAGATGTTATATTGGTTTCACTGGTAAAAATAAATAATTGAAATGGGTATATATTTGTTTTTTGTTAAGTTGCCTAATAATTATGCACAGTAATAGTCACCTGCACACACAGATATCCCCCTAAAATAGCTATAACTAAAAACAAACTAAAAACTACTTCCAAAACTATTCAGCTTTGATATTAATGAGTTTTTTGGGTTCATTGAGAACATGGTTGTTGTTCAATAATAAAATTAATCCTCAAAAATACAACTTGCCTAATAATTCTGCACTCCCTGTATGTATATAGAGCAAATGATTTTAGGTTTTTAACTTAGTCCTACATTTGTTGTACTGTTATCCAATGTCTTATATCTAATGTTTAGTTAATTGCCATGTGATGTTCAATCCTTATCAATACTTGCTATTATTCTAAAATGTATAGCTGTCTTATTCCATAGTTTTAACTTCCCCCAAATTTTATTGTCTGTTTACTTAACATCTCACCCTGACCAGAACAGAATCTAACTTTCCAATTGACCTTTCCAATTGTCTTTGATTAGCAATCAACTAAATTTAGTGGACTCAGCTGACTGCCCTGCCTGCATATATTTCACACTAGTTTGGGATGTGCATTGCTATAACAGCATATGTTCACATTTTTAAAGTGAACATTTTATAAGTGAGGCATTAGCAATAGAATTATACAATAATTGAACAAGGATTGGGCAAGGGGCAAGAAAAAGGCAGGTACTTTTGTAATATGTTTCATATACCTTATTGTTTTCTTATGCAATTGCTACTGTAATACTGTGTCTTATGTGTTTAACTGGTTCCCTCTTTTGTAAAAATGCCTAATATCTTCCTATTCCTTTTTGCTGCCTTTTGTCTCTATAACAAACTACATTATTCAATTACTCCTTCTTCCTCTCCACCTGCACTGTTCATTAGCCCATCTCTCTTAAACTCACCTTAATTTTGTACTCATGAACTTTACCTATTCCTAAACACTCTCTCTCCCCCCTGCACCTTGTCTCAAAAGCAGTCTCATTACTGCAAATCTGTATCTCATCTCATGTCACTCTCCATCTTGCTTTTACTAACTGCTGGTGACATCTCCCCTAATCCTGGTCCCCAACAACTGCCTAGCCGTGCACATCCATGTGTACCATCCCACAGACTCAAAAAACAAAACTCTGACAACCTTACTCACATTCCTCTTGCATCAAAAGCCATTACCCCTTTCACTTGTGCACTCTGGAACTCTCGCTCTGTTTGCAACAAACTCACTTCTATACATGACCTCTTTATCTACCACTCCCTCAACCTTCTGGCCCTAACAGAAACCTGGCTATCTCCCCTAGACACAGCATCCACTGTTGCTCTGTCACATGGGGGTCTGCACTTCAGCCACACTCCTAGGTCTGATAATAGACAAGGAGGTGGTGTAGGTATTTTACTTTCCTCTCGTTGCACCTTTCAACAAATACATCCCATCTCTTCCCTCACATTTTCCTCATTCGAAACCTACATGATTCTTTTATTCTCTCTTTCTATACGTGTTGCAGTCATATACCGTCCTCCTGGCTCCTCAACTCAATTTCTAGATCACTTTGCTGCCTGGCTACCTTATTTCCTTTCCTCAGACACCCCTTCCCTCATTCTTGGTGACTTCAACATCCCTCTTGACAATCCCACTGCCTCCTCTGCAAAACAACTTCTGCAACTCACTTCCTCTTTTGGTTTGTCACAATAGACTGATTCTCCCATTCACAAAGATGGTCACTTCCTTGACCTGATCTTTAGCTATTGATGCACTCTCTCAAACTTCACAAATTCCCCCTTTCCCTTTCTTACCACCATCTCCTTACTTGCAACATATCATCCCTCCCTACAACTCTCCCTCCTTCTGCTCCTCACACCAAACTTCACAGAAGCATTATGTCATTAGATCAACAAAAGCTTTCTAATTCCCTCAAACCTCTCCTCTCACCCTTCTCCGATTTTAACTGCCCTGACCAATCTATCTGCCACTATAATTCCACCCTCAAATCCGTCCTTGACAATCTTGCCCCTCTTACCATAGCTCGGAAATCAAACACTCATCCACAGCCCTGGCATACTCCTCTGACACGATACTTACGCAGATGTCCCCGTAGTGCTGAGTGGCACTGGAGAAAATCTAGGAGTTCAGCTGATTTTCAACATTACAACTTTATCTTGAACTCCTACTATTCTGCCCTTAATTTCCATAAGCAACACTACTTTTCTACTCTTATCTCAAATCTTTCTTCAAACCCAAAACGTTTGTTCTCCACTTTCAATACCCTTCACCACCCTCCTCCACCTCCTAATACAACTTCTCTGTCAGCTCAAGACTTTGCCAGCCACTTCAATAACAAAATCGACTCCATCAGAAATAAAATCAGCTCTCAACATAATTCCATTCTCTCACCCCCTCAAATGCTCTCAATCAACCACAACCCACATAACCTTAAACTTAGCTCATTCTCCCCTGTTACTGAGGAAGAAGTTTCGGCACTTCTACTGCGCTCTCACCTCACTACCTGTCCCCTTGACCCTATCCCCTCACAGCTACTCCCCTCCCTCTCTGCTACCCTTACCCCTATACTCACACACACTTTCAACCTCTCCCTCAGCACCAGTATATTTCCCTCATCACTGAAACATTCACTGGTCACACCTATCCTCAAAAAACCTTCCCTTGATCCTACGTCCCCATCCAACTACCACCCTATTTCCCTCCTCCCTCTTGCATCAAAGCTTCTCGAAAAATGAGTTTATGCATGCCTATCCCATTTCCTTACAATAAACTCCCTCCTTGACCCACTGCAATCTGGATTTGTTCCCCATCACTCCACAGAGACAGCTATTGTTAAGGTTTCCAATGACCTACTTATAGCAAAAAAAGGCCACTTCTCTCTGCTTATCCTCCTTGATCTGTCCGCAGCCTTTGACACTGTTGACCACCCTCTTTTGCTCCAAACCCTTCAATCCTTCGGCATCTGTGACACAGCCCTCTCGTGGCTCTCTTCCTACCTGTCAAACCGTACCTTTAGTGTAGCCTTTTCTGGGGCCTCCTCTGCCCCGTCACCACTTTCTGTCAGAGTACTGCAAGGCTCTGTCCTCGGTCCCCTTTTCTTCTCAATCTACACGTCATCACTAGGTTCCCTAATAAAGTCCCACGGTTTACAATATCATTTGTATGCCGACGACACCCAAATCTACTTCTCTGCACCAGACCTATCTCCTTTCTTGCTAACCAGTGTCACTAACTGTCTTTCTCACATTTCTAACTGGATGTCTTCTCACTACCTCAAGCTAAATCTCTCCAAAACTGAGCTCCTTATTTTCCCCCCTTCTTCAAAACTCTCCACCCCCAATCTCTCTATAACTGTCGACAACTCCATCATTACCCCTATCCCGCATGCCCGATGTCTCAGGGTCACATTTGACTCAGATCTTTCTTTCACTCCTCACATTCAGTCCTTGGCTAAAGCCTGCCGCTTCCACCTTAAAAACATCTCTAAAATTGTAATATGTTTCATATACCTTATTGTTTTCTTATGCAATTGCTACTGTAATACTGTGTCTTATGTGTTTAACTGGTTCCCTCTTTTGTAAAAATGCCTAATATCTTCCTATTCCTTTTTGCTGCCTTTTGTCTCTATAACAAACTA
The DNA here is from genome assembly GCF_027579735.1 of Bombina bombina. NCBI lineage: Eukaryota > Metazoa > Chordata > Amphibia > Anura > Bombinatoridae > Bombina > Bombina bombina. Next base: position 209,696,623 of record NC_069500.1, read on the forward strand.
CATTATTCAATTACTCCTTCTCCCTCTCCACCTGCACTGTTCATTAGCCCATCTCTCTTAAACTCACCTTACTTTTGTACTCATGAACTTTACCTATTCCTAAACACTCTCTCTCCCCCCTGCACCTTGTCTCAAAAGCAGTCTCATTACTGCAAATCTGTATATCATCTCATGTCACTCTCCATCTTGCTTTTACTAACTGCTGGTGACATCTCCCCTTATCCTGGTCCCCAACAACTGCCTAGCCGTGCACATCCATGTGTACCATCCCACAGACTCAAAAAACAAAACTCTGACAACCTTACTCACATTCCTCTTGCATCAAAAGCCATTACCCCTTTCACTTGTGCACTCTGGAACTCTCGCTCTGTTTGCAACAAACTCACTTCTATACATGACCTCTTTATCTACCACTCCCTCAACCTTCTGGCCCTAACAGAAACCTGGCTATCTCCCCTAGACACAGCATCCACTGTTGCTCTGTCACATGGGGGTCTGCACTTCAGCCACACTCCTAGGTCTGATAATAGACAAGGAGGTGGTGTAGGTATTTTACTTTCCTCTCGTTGCACCTTTCAACAAATACATCCCATCTCTTCCCTCACATTTTCCTCATTCGAAACCTACATGATTCTTTTATTCTCTCCTCTTTCTATACGTGTTGCAGTCATATACCGTCCTCCTGGCTCTTCAACTCAAATTCTAGATCACTTCGCTGCCTGGCTACCTTATTTCCTTTCCTCAGACACCCCTTCCCTCATTCTTGGTGACTTCAACATCCCTCTTGACAATCCCACTGCCTCCTCTGCAAAACAACTTCTGCAACTCACTTCCTCTTTTGGTTTGTCACAATAGACTGATTCTCCCATTCACAAAGATGGTCACTTCCTTGACCTGATCTTTAGCTATTGATGCACTCTCTCAAACTTCACAAATTCCCCCTTTCCCTTTCTTACCACCATCTCCTTACTTGCAACATATCATCCCTCCCTACAACTCTCCCTCCTTCTGCTCCTCACACCAAACTTCACAGAAGCATTATGTCATTAGATCAACAAAAGCTTTCTAATTCCCTCAAACCTCTCCTCTCACCCTTCTCCGATTTTTCCTGCCCTGACCAATCTATCTGCCACTATAATTCCACCCTCAAATCCGTCCTTGACAATCTTGCCCCTCTTACCATAGCTCGGAAATCAAACACTCATCCACAGCCCTGGCATACTCCTCTGACACGATACTTACGCAGATGTCCCCGTAGTGCTGAGTGGCACTGGAGAAAATCTAGGAGTTCAGCTGATTTTCAACATTACAACTTTATCTTGAACTCCTACTATTCTGCCCTTAATTTCCATAAGCAACACTACTTTTCTACTCTTATCTCAAATCTTTCTTCAAACCCAAAACGTTTGTTCTCCACTTTCAATACCCTTCTCCACCCTCCTCCACCTCCTAATACAACTTCTCTGTCAGCTCAAGACTTTGCCAGCCACTTCAATAACAAAATCGACTCCATCAGAAATAAAATCAGCTCTCAACATAATTCCATTCTCTCACCCCCTCAAATGCTCTCAATCAACCACAACCCACATAACCTTAAACTTAGCTCATTCTCCCCTGTTACTGAGGAAGAAGTTTCGGCACTTCTACTGCGCTCTCACCTCACTACCTGTCCCCTTGACCCTATCCCCTCACAGCTACTCCCCTCCCTCTCTGCTACCCTTACCCCTATACTCACACACACTTTCAACCTCTCCCTCAGCACCGGTATATTTCCCTCATCACTGAAACATTCACTGGTCACACCTATCCTCAAAAAACCTTCCCTTGATCCTACGTCCCCATCCAACTACCACCCTATTTCCCTCCTCCCTCTTGCATCAAAGCTTCTCGAAAAACGAGTTTATGCATGCCTATCCCATTTCCTTACAATAAACTCCCTCCTTGACCCACTGCAATCTGGATTTGTTCCCCATCACTCCACAGAGACAGCTATTGTTAAGGTTTCCAATGACCTACTTATAGCAAAAAAAGGCCACTTCTCTCTGCTTATCCTCCTTGATCTGTCCGCAGCCTTTGACACTGTTGACCACCCTCTTTTGCTCCAAACCCTTCAATCCTTCGGCATCTGTGACACAGCCCTCTCGTGGCTCTCTTCCTACCTGTCAAACCGTACCTTTAGTGTAGCCTTTTCTGGGGCCTCCTCTGCCCCGTCACCACTTTCTGTCAGAGTACTGCAAGGCTCTGTCCTCGGTCCCCTTTTCTTCTCAATCTACACGTCATCACTAGGTTCCCTAATAAAGTCCCACGGTTTACAATATCATTTGTATGCCGACGACACCCAAATCTACTTCTCTGCACCAGACCTATCTCCTTTCTTGCTAACCAGTGTCACTAACTGTCTTTCTCACATCTCTAACTGGATGTCTTCTCACTACCTCAAGCTAAATCTCTCCAAAACTGAGCTCCTTATTTTCCCCCCTTCTTCAAAACTCTCCACCCCCAATCTCTCTATAACTGTCGACAACTCCATCATTACCCCTATCCCACATGCCCGATGTCTCAGGGTCACATTTGACTCAGATCTTTCTTTCACTCCTCACATTCAGTCCTTGGCTAAAGCCTGCCACTTCCACCTTAAAAACATCTCTAAAATTAGACACTTCCTTACACATGACACAACTAAGATTTTAATCCACTCACTCATTCTTTCCTGCCTCGATTACTGCAACTCTGTCCTCTCTGGTCTCCCCACCTGCCGCCTAGCTCATTTACAATCCATAATGAATGCCTCTGCCAGACTCATCTTCCTTACACGTCACTCTTCATCTGTTGCACCTCTCTGCCAATCCCTTCACTGGCTTCCTCTTGCCTCTAGGATCAAACACAAAATTCTCATTCTGACATACAAAGCCCTCAACTGCACTGCTCCCCCCTATATCTCAGACCTTGTCTCCAGATACTCTCCCTCCTGTCCCCTTCGCTCTGCTCATGACCTCCTACTCTCCTCCTCGCTTGTCATCTCATCACATTCCCATTTACAGGACTTCTCCAGACTGGCTCCCATCTTGTGGAACTCTCTGCCTCGTTCCACAAGACTCTCTTCTAGTTTTAAAAGCTTCAAGTGCTCCCTAAAGAATCTACTGTTCAGGGATGCATACAACCTACACTAACCTTTCTTTATACCAGTTCCTCTCCTCCATTGCTATCCCCTGAACTCCCTTAGCATGCAAGCCTAAGAGTCCAGCTGTTTGTAGATCGCCTTCTTAAGAGCTGACTACAACAGTGCAACTCTTGGCAGGGCCCTCTACCCATTTGATCCCTATAATTGTTTTGTTGTACTTCGCCTTTGTTTATAGCGCTGCGGAATCTGTTGGCGCTCTACAAATAACCGATAATAATAGTAATAATAATCTGTATTTTTTTTTAATGCTGCACTTAGATCGCTTGTTTACTTTTTGGTGCACAGTGTTGCGCTCCACTGTGTTCTGTCTTTTCAGAATTTTCTTCCAGAGGTTTTTGTTAGAGTTAGGTTTTTTATTTTGGGGGTTGGTTGGGTGGTGGGTTTTACTGTTGGGGTGGTCTTTGTATTTTTTTCAGGGAAAAATGCCCTACAAAAGGCCCCTTTTTAAAGGCTATTGGTAGTTTATTGTAGGCTAGGGTTTTTTTTTTTATTATGGGGGGCTTTTTTATTTTTATAGGGTTATTAGATTTAGTGTAATTGTTTTTATTTTGGATAATTTTGTTTGTTATTTTTCGTAATTTAGTGTTTTTTATTTTTTGTAATTTAGTATTTTTTATTTTTTGTAATGTGTAATTTAATTTATTTAATTTGTAGTTATTTTAATTTTAGTATAATAGTAATGTTAGTTTAATATATAGTTTAAACGGGGGCGGAGCCAACTACTGAAGGAGTCAGACGTGCATGTTAGGAGCTCCTGGCTCCAAAGTGACATAAATGGCGTTCATTTGTATTGAAACTAACTTTTTTTTCTACTGCTGAGGATCCCTTCTCTATCTAACATCGCTGGGGATAATTGAGCTTTCCGGATAGCCCTTTCTACCTCTGTGACGAGACTGAGTTCTGTTATGTCGGAAGCCTAGGATGCATGGAAGTTAGCTGTGACGCAGCCCTTACCCGTATGCTTATCTGACACACTTACTCACAGCTTGCAATGGAGACAGCAGCACTTATCCTGGAGGAACTGCACTGCCTGCTCGATAGCTATGTAGCCGCATTTGAGGCGACACTGAGTGGGGATATTGTATGTGCTGGCGATCAAGTCCAGGAGCAACCTACTATATTGGAACTTTTCCAATAACTACGATTGCCTCACTGACACCTGCAGTGAGTAGTTGCGGAGCTGAGATCGAGAGCATGGAAAGCACCGCGTGGCGCTACGCGGCGCCAATGGACACAGAAAGCATTTCGGCTGCAAGTTTCCCCGTCTCTGTGCTGACACAGGAAAACAAGTTTCCAAGACCTATGGACACCCATGTCGACACCCCTGGTAAGAAATCCGGAATTATATACCTGCAGACACCTGGCCTATTGCGACCCCCTGCTGCACAACCTAAGCTACATGTCAACCCAGTCTTACCTCAAATCAGTGTTAATCCTTGTACTACGTGGAAAGACTTACCTAGAGGCAATCAGCACCATAGACGCCTATCATCCTCGGAACCAGGCGACTTCAAAACAGGCATTGGCTAAACTTATTACAGGACTATACTTCCTCCTTTTACTTGCTTAGTAACAGGCTAGCTGTGTGGATATTATGGACAGTTTTCACTACAGCTTTTCTCCTTGTATTTGTACTATGGGTGTTCTCGCTTCTAAATTTACATAATTTCTGTTGGGATGACACATACATGTTTTTACAACTAAGCTATACCAGGGTCTAGTTTAACATGTTCTCCTCTGGCACTAGATGTGTGTTATTGATATGACCTTCCTGTCCCTGGGTGGTGGGCCCACATTCAGGTGACATAGTATTTATGTACAGAGGGGCAATATTCAGCTGTTTAATTAAATACCCTAACATTTATCTGCTCAGATTTTGTCCTAAACTTGTATAGCCTTCCTAACAGTTTAACCCCTTAATGACCACAGCACTTTTCCATTTTCTGTCCGTTTGGGACCAAGGCTATTTTTACATTTCTGCGATGTTTGTGTTTAGCTGTAATTTTCCTCTTACTCATTTACTGTACCCACACATATTATATACCGTTTTTCTCGTCATTAAATGGACTTTCTAAAGATACCATTATTTTCATCATATCTTATAATTTACTATAAAAAAATTTATAAAATATGAGGAAAAAATTGAAAAAACACACACTTTTTCTAACTTTGACCCCCAAAATCTGTTACACATCTACAACCACCAAAAAACACTGTGCTAAATAGTTTCTAAATTTTGTCCTGAGTTTAGAAATACCCAATGTTTACATGTTCTTTGCTTTTTTTGTAAGTTATAGGGCCATAAATACAAATAGCACTTTGCTATTTCCAAACCATTATTTTTCAAAATTAGCGAAAGTTACATTAGAACACTAATATCTTTCAGGAATCTCTGAATATCCATTGACATGTATATATTTTTTTTTAGTAGACATCCCAAAGTATTCATCTAGGCCCATTTTGGTATATTTCATGCCACCATTTCACCGCCAAATGCGATTAAATACAAAAAATCGTTCACTTTTTTACTAATTTTTTCACAAACTTTTGGTTTCTCACTGAAATTATTTACAAACAGCTTGTGCAATTATGGCTTAAATGGTTGTAAATGCTTCTCTGGGATCCCCTTTGTTCAGAAATAGCAGACATATATGGCTTTGGCATTGCTTTTTAGTAATTAGAAGGCTGCTAAATGCCACTGCGCACTACACGTGTATTATGCCCAGCAGTGAAGGGGTTAATTATGGAACATGTAGGGAGCTTTTAGGGATACTTTTAGCTTTAGTGTAGTGTAGTAGACAACCCCAAGTATTGATCTAGGCCAATTTTGGTATATTTCATGCCACCATTTCACCTCCAAATGCAATCAAATTAAAAAAAACGTTAAATTTTTCACAATTTTAGGTTTCTCACTGAAATCATTTACAAACAGCTTGTGCAATTATGGCACAAATGGTTGTAAATGCTTCTCTGGGATCCCCTTTGTTCAGAAATAGCAGACATATATGGCTTTGGGGTTGCTTTTTGGTAATAAGAAGGCCGCCAAATGCCGCTGCATTTCACACGTGTATTATGGCTAGCAGTGAAGGGGTTAATTATGTAGCTTACAGGGTTAATTTTAGCTTTAATGTAGAGCTCAGCCTCCCACCTGAAACATGAGACCCCCTGATCCCTCCCAAACAGCTCTCTTCCCTCCCCCACCCCACAATTGTCCCCGCCATCTTAAGTACTGGCAGAAACTCTGCCAGTACTAAAATAAAAGCTATATTTGGGCTTTTTTTGGGGGGGGGTTTGGCATATTTACATATGCTGCTGTGTAGGATCCCCCCTTAGTCCCCAACCTCACTGATCCCCCACCAAACAGCTCTCTAACCCTCCCCCTCTGCCTTAATGGGCGCCATCTTGGGTACTGGCAGCTGTCTGCCAGTACCCAGTTTAGCAACAAATGTGCCTTTTTTTAAAAAAAAAATGCCCTTTTCTGTAGTGTAGCTTCCCCCCCCCCCAAGACCAACCCCCCACCCCTTCCTGATCCCTTAGATGTTTATTTCTTTATTTGAAAACATTTTATTTTTAACTTTTAACAATTTTATTTTTCTGTAGTGTAGCGGTTCCCTCCCGCTCCCGCCCCGTGCACGCGCCCGCCCGCCGCCCCCCGTGCACGCGCGCGCTCCCGTGCGCGCTCCCGTCCCCCCCCCCGCCCCCGATCCCGCCCCCCTTCCCTCCACTCGGCACATCGATGGCCGCCCACCCGCCTCCCAGACTTGCTCCCACCCACCAACGATACCGGCCACCGATGTCCGGTGCAGAGAGGGCCACAGAGTGGCTCTCTCTGCATCGGATGGCGAAGGGGGGTTATTGCAGGATGCCTCCATATCGAGGCATCACTGCAATAACCGGAAATCAACTGGAAGCGAGCAGGATCGCTTCCAGCTGCTTTCCAGACCAAGGACGTACGCCACACGTCCTCGGTCATTAACTGTCTTTTTTTTGAGGACGTGTGGCGTACGTCCTTGGTCATTAAGGGGTTAAACCTATTTGGTGAGCCAATCTGCGAGATTGCTCACCACTTTAACCCTTTCTATAGAGCAAGTATTGTTTGCTACTGTTCACTTGCTTGTTAGTTAATGTGGGAATACATGAATATGATAACTATTGTTTTACACTTAAGCAATGCTTCCCATGTATTCTTTAACAGACCGTTCTATAGTAATAAGCTACCCTAAGGTCTAGCTTTCCCTTAGAATTCAGTGTTAAAGTGCAATTTTATTTTTTAAACAGGTTAAACATATTTTACCTAATATTACTTACCTGTTACTGCTATTATATATAGTTCTATATATATATTTTGGGAGTCTTTACTGTTATGCTAATTATAGTGCTATTCATTATATGACTCTGCACTATAATCAAGTTGTTTATAATGATTCAGTGGGGATAGCTATGTTATACATCTAGATTTTGTCTTAGAAGAGCTACTGAGTCTTATTAAAGTTCTAAGTAGCCGTATGTTTAAAAAATATAACTATATAGGTTTTACAGTTTTCCTCAATGTCACTTATAGAATATGGGTTGATGCAGATTAAGATTTGTGCATTTTACTCTGTCTACTGACAGGTAGGTAGTCCTACATTAACCTAAATGATGCATGTTAAGCACTGGAAAGTTCTACCCCACTTACGTATTATCTTTACTATTGCTACACTATTAATGTCTACCCTAATATTGGTATATTTGTTTATATATATATATGCATGTTTGTTCAACTTTCTCACTTTAGCTATAATACACAGGGACTTACTTGTAACTATTGCTTCACTACATGCAGTCGAAGTATGTGCTTTCAATAATTAATTAATATGCACCATATCAAAATATCTTACTCCAGCCCCGAGAACACCTTAATTTTCAAGTTCATTTAGCGGCAACGTTTTCTCAGGCTATTGCTCATTATTCCCCAGTGATTAAACAACCACAGTATAATAAGCTTGTGGAGCTCCTCTGGCCAATGGGCTTTAAAAAAGCCGGCGCCCTTTCTTTTTATATTTTTGGTCTCCTACCCCCCCCGCATGTGTTTTATTCTGACATATGCGAGTATCTCAAGGTGCTCTGGGTTTCCCCCAGTAGTTACTCTCGCGGTTTTCCTCGTAATATACCGCAATTTTCCCCTATGTTCACCCAACTAATGTATATGTTTTACAATCATATGCTTAAGCTACGAGGTATAATGGTACACAATATATTTAGTCTGACGGTGGATAATAAGAATTGCATATTCTTTTTTCTTTTTCTTTTTCACAATCTTGTGTTATGCAGTTTGAAACATATGCTGTTCTATTTAAAATATTTCAATCTTATAGATATGTAATTGCTGTCGTGAACATCTCCCCTATCTTATGTGAACCAATAGCCTCTAATAATCAGTATATCTTTGCTATACATATAGCTTTTTTTTAGGTTACTATATGTATGTGTAATGATTTCTTCTTATTTTTTCTTATTTGTTTTTTGAAAATGTGAGGTTCACAGTTTTCCTCCTTTATGCAACAAAAATAGAAAATGTGAGGCTTATTTACAGTATTTTTTTTTTTACATAACTGTGATGTAACAGACTTGTTTGTTTTGCGACACTTTGAATGATATGTTCTTTTCTGTACATGTACCTGATGATTGTAACTCTTCATGTTTGTTATTTTATACTCAACCTCAATAAAAATTATTTAAACAAAAAAAAAAAAATATATAGTTTAAACTTAGTTTTTTTAATTTCACATGTAAGTTTTTATTAATTTTAAGATAGGGATATTGTAATTTTAATATAAAGTTAGGGGGTTGTTAGGTTTAAGGGTTAATAGTTTAATTTAGGTTTTTGCAATGTGGGGTTAGCGGTTTAGGGGTTAATAGGTTTATTTAGTAGCAGTGATGTGGGAAGCCAGAGGTTAGGGGTTAATAACTTTATTTTGTGGGGGCGATGTCGAGGAGCGGCAGAATAGGGGTTAATACCTTTATTATAGTGTGGGCGATGTTGGGGTGCGGGGGAAAAGGGTTCAATAACTTTATTATAGTGGCAGCGATGTTGGGGAGTGGCGGAATAAGGGTTAATAAATTTTATTAGTGCCGCCGATGTCAGGAGCGGCAGATTAGGGGTTAATAAGTTTAATTTAGTGTTTGCGATGCGGGAGACCTCGGTTTAGGGGTTAATAGGTAGTTTATGGGTGTTAGTGTACTTTGTAACACTTTAGTTATGAGTTTTGTGTAACAGTCTTGTTGGGCAAAACTCATAACTACTGGTCTGAGATTGCGGAACAGATCGTGTCGGTATAGACTGGAATGCAAGCATTTTAGCCTCACTGCACAACTTGTAATGGCAGCGCTTTGGAAATCCCACGCAAAAATGTCATTTTTTTTGAGTGCGGGACTGACGTTGCGTGACAGGCTAAAATGCTTGCAGTATAGCTTTACCGACAAGACTCGTAATGGCTGCGTTCTGGTTTTAAAGCAGATATTGGATTTTTTTTTAGCGTTAAAACAGGAACGTAAAATTTGTAATCTAGGTGATAGGAATTTAAAATATGCGTTTTGCCTATCTTGTTTTGCAATTTAGATCTTAACGCGGACAGGTTAGCACACATAAAAACTTAGTATTCTTAAAGGGACACTGAACCCAATTTTTTTCTTTTGTGATTCAGATAGAGCATGCAATTTTAAGCAACTTTCTAATTTACTCCTATTATCAATTTTTCTTACTTCTCTTGCTATCTTTGAAAAAGAAGGCATCTAAGCTTTTTTATTAGTTCAGACTCTGGACAGCACTTTTTTATTGGTGGATGAATTTATCCACCAATCAGCAACAACAACCTAGGTTGTTCACCAAAAATGGGCCGGCATCTAAACTTACATTCTTGCATTTCAAATAAAGATAAAGAGAATGAAGAAAATTTGATAATAGGAGTAAATTAGAAAGTTGCTTTTAATTTTATGCTCTATCTGAATCACGAAAGCAAAAAAAAAATATTTGGGTTCAGTGTCACTTTAAGGAGCATATTGAAATATTACATATAAAATATTAAAACCAATTAATAAAATGTATTAAAAATTATTAAACATACTGTAAAATATATAGATAGATTCTATGAATTATTTAGAATATTTTACAGTATACAGTAATATTTAGCTATGTAGCCATGTAAATGAGAGAGGAGGAATATATGTCTGTTTAAATACGTTTGATAATTATTTTTTTCAAGTGACTTTTTTTGGTCGTTTGCATCCCTTTTTTTCTTTAGAGTTAAAGTTCTGTTTGCAATTATATAAATTAAAATAAAGTTAAAGCAACGCTCCTGATACAAGCAAAAGCTAAGAACAAAAGTGTGGTTTACATAATTAACACAAAGGAATAAATTAATAAATTGTTATTGAATAGTGTTTTAAAGCAATTCAAACCTTATAGTAAAATTCACAAACATTTTTTTGCTGCATCTATTCATTAGTTCCATGAAAAATTCACGTCTATTTAAAATACACTTTAAACTTTGCAACTTGTACACAAAAAAATTAAAATCAGAATGTTCATTTTTGACTGAAAATATTTTTTTGACTTTTTAAACATATTAAATATAAAATGTCTCAGAATTATATGAAATTATTAATTGCACGCATGACATGACGATGTAAATGATTAAGTGAACTACATTCATACATATTAGGCGGTTATCATCAGCATAGAATGAATTAGCGGCCATGTTTTACTTTTCCTTTGGCTAATATCTTTTAATTACCTCAAGATCTGTGGCATTTGTTGTGAAAACCCACCTGACAATCCTGTGATACCAATTTTTCTTATATTTTAAAAAAAAATATTTTTGTGTGTTTAATTGGATTTTGGTGTTTTTTTTGTCTTCTAATTACAACTATTTTCCCTTATTTAAATAGTAACTCTTCCTTTTGAGTGGATTTTCTTTGTAATTGAAATAAATAAATTAATGAGCCAACTTATCTTTGTTTCCTGATTGGAATTGGGGCCATAGTTATCAGCAAGCATTTGTCCACTAATAAAATCATTTTTTAAAATCTTAATTGCACTATTATGCCCCTTTAAATGCAGTAAGCATAATAACGCTTGTTGCAATAAGGAAAATTGCTTTGCTTTTATTGTTTTGGGTGAATAATACAACTTTTTCTGAGTAGCAAAGAGCTATACCGCATATTTAATAATTGCATGCTGTTCATACCCCAGTGCATAGCAAGACCTTAAAGTGAATGTAAATTTTCATGAATAAGTGCCCGGTTTTTAATAATACAATTGAGAACAGGGGCACTTTCATTCATGAAAGTTTACATTGCAGCGTCTTTTAGAAATACTTACCTTTTTCTTCAGTAAAGCCATATCGCCGATTCCCTGCCCGCAGTTCCTCTGTCCTTACATCACCAATGACAAAACCGGCTTCCTCCAATCCTGGCTTCCCCCCCAGAGTGTCCATCTTGTGAGGCCACGCCGTGGTTGGAGGAAGACGGTTTCGTCATTGCTGTGTAAATACAGCAGGAAGAAGCTAACGGGGGATCGCTGATCCAGCTTTGGTGAAGAAAAAGGTAAGTATTTTTAAAATACTCTGCAATGTAAACTTTAATGAATGAAAGTGCCCCTGGTTTTAATAGTATTTTTAAAAACCGGGCACTGATTCATGAACATTTACATTCACTTTAAGAAACTGCTCCAACTGTACATCCTTATGAATCATGTAATTAAAGTTGATCATATTCATCAAGGAAACCCATGTTAAACCATAATATAGTGCAACTTTAATAGAACATTACATTATTGTGAGTTCTATTTGTTTTTCTGCTGTTCCACTATCGCATTTTAGATAACTTGTGTAAGGAATTTAGACATTTCCTTACACAAGATATAAAATCCACTCTCTCATCCTTTCCCGCCTCAACTACTGCAACTTCATCCTCTCTGTTCTCCCTAGCTGCTCCATAGCTCCTTTACAATCCATAATGAATGCCTCTGCCAGGCTTATCTTCCTTACACATCGCTCTTCATCTGCTGCACCTCTCTGCCAATCCCTTCACTGGCTTCCTCTTGCCTCCAGGATTAAACACATTCTCACTCTGACATACAAAGCCATCAACTGCACTGCTCCCCCCTACATCTCAGACCTTGTTTCCAGATACTCTCCCTCCCGTTCCCTTCTATCTGCTCATGGTCTCCTCCTCTCCTCCTCTCTTGTTACCTCTTCACACTCCCGTTTTCAAGACTTCTCCAGACTTGCTCCCATCTTATGGAACTCTCTGACTTGCTCCACAAAACCCTTAGTTTTGAAAGCTTCAAGCACTTTCTAAAGACTATACTATTCAGGGATGCATACAACCTACACTAACCCTTCTAACTCTATAGCTATTCCCTCAAACCCCTTAGCATGTAAGTCTATGATGAGCCCAGCTGTTTGTAGGTCACCTTCATAAGAGCTGACTACAACAGTGCAACTCTCGCCAGGGCCCTCTACCCATTTGATCCCCATACATGTTATCTTGTATACCGCCTATGTTTATAGTGCTGCAGAATCTGTTGGCGCTCTACAAATAGTTGATAATAATAATAAAAATAATATCGCAAACACTTTGTTAAAGGGACACTAAACTCTGTATGATCCTTACTTTATCAGCTCATTTATAACTGGCCCTAACTTGCGACTTTAGGAAAGATTAGATAAAGAGAGCATGCTTTTAAACCTAGGTTATAACATTGCAGCGCCCATTACTATATATGCTATAACACAACAGTTTGCACACTACAAAAAAATATGCACATTTTACTACACAACATCAGTAAGAAATATATATTTAAGTGCAACTGTCCATTATCAGACATTTTGAGTATATTTGACTGTTATGTAACCTTACTATTTATTATCTGTTTAAATACAATTTCTAAAGACAGTGCTCCTTTAAAGTGGGTACAGATTTTTATTGTTGGAACAAAATATATTTGAACTGACTCATAAAAAATGATGACCTAAACGCAATTGTGTGCGTACACCAATGTCTAGAGTATGAAACAGAAAGCATCGGCAAGGGATGGTTACCTTGGTTACGTCTACTAGAATTCTGAGCTGCATTGTAAGAAATGGTGTACTTCTGATTGAGAGATCCCAAGATCATTCTCTTGATAACACAGTTACTTAGAATTAATTAAAGGATATATACGGATACAAAGTTGATTGATCGAAAATAAAAGAATTGAGTTACCTTCAGAAAAAAAACAATCTTACTCTTTTTTTTTTGTATGAAATCATTGGACATTGTGTATTATAAGAGAACTAAAGAATGCACTAGAATATAAAGACAGATTTACTGCATCATTGGTTATGTTAAACATGTAGGGCCAGATTACAAGTGGAGAGCAAAATATCGCTTTCGCTAAAGCGATATTTGCGCTCCACTTTGTAATACCACTGTATGCAATTTTTTCCTGGAATTACGAGTTAGGTGCAATGCAAATGTGTTCACATTGCACGGAAACAACGAGAGCCCGCTTCCATAGGCTCATTCTCAGTCATCAGACTTTCCAGAGAACCTAGAGCAACAAAGGGGGTAAGTTGCGCAGTGAAGGGCAGCAAATATAAATAAATATGTATATATGCATATATATTTATGTGCTTGTGTATATATACACATATTAACACATAAATATATATATATACAGTATGTATATAAGCATATATATATATTTAAAGGGAACACACAGTTCCCATAGGCTTTAATTTAAAAGCACTTTTCAGTGCCTTTTTTCTTCCTAACATCCCACAGCCGCTACTTTTAGCCCCTAGAAACTGATCCATGCAGTATTTTTTATGGGGAAAAAAATGTAGCATTTTTTCCCCATAAAAAAATTAAAGACTCTTTATTTTGGAGCCAATTGGGGCACTTTTAGAAAATTAACCAGAGATTTGTATGGGCATTGCCCTTAAAAGGGCATTCAGCTCTTTTGAACAGCCAATAGGATTTCAGTAGCTCTCATCCTATTGGCTGTTTTGAACAGCCAATAGGATTTCAGATGCTCTCATCCTATTGGCTTATTTGAATTTGAAGAAGCAAATCTATCAATAGGAATGCAAGGTACGCCATTTTGACGGGTACCTTGCATTGAAGCTTCAGTGTACGGTGGTGACCGTATGAAGAGGACAGCGCAGGGTGGCATCGGCTTCCAGGATCGCGCCGCCCGGATTAAGATAGAAGACATCCCTGGGATGGATGAAGATATAGCCGCCTGGATGAAGACTTCTCGCCACCTGGATAAAGACTTCTCGCCGCCTGGATGGAGATGGATGTGTGGACTTCAGGAAACGTGAGTAGATATTCTGGGGTTAGTGTTAGTTTTTTTGTTTTTTGTTTGGGGTGGTTTTTTTTTCAGATTAGGGTTTTGGGCAAATTGTATAAGAGCTGAATGCCCTTTTAAGGGAAGTGCAAAAAGAGCTGAATGCACTTTTAAGGGCAATGCCATACAAAATGGGTAGCTTAGTTTTTTTTAGAGTTAGGTTTTTTTTATTTTGGGGGGTTGGTTGGGTGGTGGGTTTTACTGTTGGGGGGACTTTGTATTTTTTTCCAGGTAAAAGAGCTTTTTGCAATGCCCTAAAAAAAGGCCATTTTAAGGGCTATTGGTAGTTTGTTGTAGGCTAGGGGGTGTTTTTTTTTTGTTTTTTTTTTAGGGCTATTAGATTAGGTGTAATTGTTTTTTTTTATAATTTCATTTATTATTTTTTGTAATCTTAGTGTTTTTTATTTTTCATAGTTTTAGTGTTTATTTTTTTTTATTTTTTTATTTTTTTAATTTTTTTCGTAGGATGTTTTTTTTTTATTTGGGATTTAGGATTTTTAATTGGTAGAATTTTAATTTGATTAGAATAGCCAGGTTAGGTTTATTTATAGGTTAATGTGAGGTTTATTTTTATTTCACAGGTAAGTTTTTATTTATTTAAATATAGTTATATTGTAATTTGAATTTAAAGTTAGGGGGTGTTAGGTTTAGGGGTTAATAGTTTAATTTAGTGTTAATAGGGTTAATAGGTTTATTTAGTGGTGGCGATGTGGGAGGCCGGAGGTTTAGGGGTTAATAGGTTTATTTAGTGTCTGCGATGTGGGAGGCTAGAGGTTTAAGGGTTCATAAGTTTATTTAGTGGCGGCGATGTGGGAGGCTGAAGTTTTAGGGGTTAATAAGTTTATTAAGTGGCGGCAAAGTGGGAGGCCGTAGGTTTAGGGGTTAATAACTTTATTATTGTGTCGGCGATGTTGGGGAGCGGTGGATTAGGGGTTAATAACTTTTATTAGTGTCGGCGATGTTGGGGTTGGCGGATTAGGGGTTAATAACTTTTATTAGTGTCTGTCGGCGATGTCAGGGGCGGCGGATTAGGGGTCAATAACTTTTATTAGTGTCAGCGATGTCGGGGAGCGACGGATTAGGGGTGTTTAGACTAGGGGTTTATGTTAGGGTGTTTAGGTAGGTTTAAACGTAACTTTCTTTCCCCCATAGACATCAATGGGGTTGCGTTATAGCGATCACCATTCTGCACTTCAGGTGTTAGTTTTTTTTCTAACACTTTCTCCCCATTGATGTCTATCGGGGAAAGCGTGCACAAGCATGTCAAATCAGCCCTCGGCTTTTGTGTGGTATGGAGCTTAACACACCATAGCGCACAGCAGAAGGAAGCTTTTCAGTAACTTGTAATGGCAGCGCTATGGAGAGTGAAATAACGCAACTTTTTTGGTTTTATTTTTGCACCCTGTTTAGCGCAAAACTCGTAATCTAGGTGAATGTGAGTAAACTTTAATAGACTGGGAATGGGAGAGGTAAATGTGCAAACTAGGTGGGTGTTAACTATCAAAGAAATAAAGATAAATAATGGGAAGTGCTAGGAAAGCCGGTAGAAGCTTGGTAGTATTTCTGTAACTGTCTATTACAAAACGTGCTACTTATTGATGAAACAACCAGTTTTCAAAATGAGAACAGAATCAAATCAGAATACAGTACAATTTTAAAGGGCCAAAATCTTGCTTGTAATTTTAACACAACGTTAGCAGCTACCAAGTTTTTTGCAAGGGTTAAACACATAAGGCCCCATGTGGTATTTGATGGACAAACAAGATTCCTGACTTATGAACCTGTCCTTTCATCTTCGTGGTGAACGGGCAGCAGACACTAAACTGCCGTATTTACCATTGCACAAGGACTTCCCCCTGCTGTCAGGTAACCAATCATGTGAGAGCAGGGCCTATCAATCACCCCAAATGAACGTGTTTGGAGTGACTTATCTCAGCCACCTCAGAGGTGTTGGAGAGGGTAAGAGCGGTTGTATGACCTCTCACAGTTTTTACTGTGGTAAGCCTGCCTCACAAGGGCCCAAACAGCATCTGATACTTAATTCATGGAGTTGAGATGTTGCTGTTGTGAAAACTACATTTTCTAACGAATTAAAGCATTTTTTTACATTTTTTATTATTATGGAGTTGTCTGAATGATGCTCTATTCAGCTTTATGCCTGATCTTATATTAGGATGACAAAAAATATGTGGGTTTTCAAAGAGTGCTTGAGTCTGATGGAATGGGGTAGAGAGTTTCAGAGGAAAGAAGCAGTACTCTTGGAGGTGAGGAAGAGAAGTATAAATAATAGGAGTGGAGAAACACAGGTCAGTGGTTGATTGAAGATTATGAGTCTACGAGTATTTTTTTAAGATGAGTGAGGAAATATAGTTGTGAGTGAAATTGCTGAGTGCTTTGTAGGTTAGGGCTAATATTTTGAACTGTATTCTAAAGTATATGGTGCAAGTGTGGGGGCACTGGCATAGCAGGACAGCTGATGTAAATTAACAGCTTAGGGGGATGAGCCTAACTGAAGCATTTATGATAGATGGGAGGTGGGATTTGGGAAGGCCATTTAGGAGTAGGTTGCAGTAGTCCATATGGGACAAAGTGAGGGAATGAATAAGTATATTTGTAGTTTCTTGGGTAAGGAAAACGCAAAGTTTAGATATGTTGTGTAGATGTGCACGGCAGGATTTGATAAGCCCTTGTATATGTGAAGTGAATGTGAGTCAACTTTGACACCAAGACAGCAGTCCTGGGATGAGGTTTTGAGAGTAGTGTCTCCTAAATTAAGAGAAATGTCAGGTGCGGTGTGTCAATGAGAGGGAGGAATAGGAAGAAGCTAGTTTTAGACAGAATGAGTTGCAGTTAGTACAAATATATCCAAGAGCAAATAGCAGAAAGACAGCTGGTAATCTGGATGAGTAAAGAGGGAGATATATTAAGAGAGGAAAGATAGATCTGAGTATCAGCAGCATACAAGCTAATCATTGTGGTACCCCTACAGAGAGAGACAAATGAATTAAAGTTTAAATTTGAAGTTTAACAAGGGGTAAAAAAAATAAGAAAACTACCCCTTTAGTTGCTACCAATCAACTCGCTGGTCTTATATCAATTTTCCATGGTAAAGAACAAATCCATCACTGGCCCCCCAAAAAAAAAAAATCTAAGGGTTTTGCATTATTGGTAATATGATGTTTTAACAAAGATGCATATTTGTAGCAAACATTTGCCTGGTAAGTTACCTACCTTGCTGCAGCAGTCTGCACCATTAGAAGGAGATTGTGTAGGGTTTTTAAAAAAAATAAAAAAATGCTAACTAGGAAATTAAAGGAACAGTCAACAATATAATTTTTATTGTTTTAAAAGATAGATAATCCCTTTATTACCCATTCCCCAGTTTTGCATAACCAACACAGTTACATTCATATACTTTTTACCTCTGTGATTACCTTTTATCTAAGCAGCTTCTGACAGCCCCCTGATCACATGACTTTCTATTTATTATCTATTGACTTGCATTTAGTACTGTGTTGTGCTAACTCTTAAATAACTCCCCAGGCCTGAACACGTTGTTATCTATATGGCCTACATGAACTAGCAGTATCCTGTTGTGAAAAGCAAATACAAAAGCATGTTATTAAGAGGCTGTCAATAGAGCCTTTGAAACAGGCAGAAGTTTAGAGTTTTAAATGTTATAAAGTATATTAATCTAACAATGTTGGTTGTGCAAAGCTGGGGAATGGGTAGGCATTATCTATCTTTTTAAACAATAACACTTTTTGTGTAGACTGTCCCTTTAAAGGGACAGTCAAGTCCAAAAAAAACTTTCAAGATTTAAATAGGGCATGTAATTTTAAACAACTTTCCAATTTACTTTTATCACCAATTTTGCTTTGTTCTTATGGTATTCTTAATTGAAAGCTAAACCTAGGAGGTTCAGATGCTAATTTCTTAGACCTTGAAGGCCGCCTCTAATCTAAATACATTTTGACAGTTTTTCAACACTAGAGGGCATTAGATCAAGACTTAGCCAAACACAGGAGGAAAGGGATTTGGGAGTAGTAATAGATAACAAACTAAAGATGAGTGCACAATGCAGGGCAGCGGCTTCAAAGGCTAATAAGATACTAGCATGTATTAAAAGAGGCATTGATTCAAGGGAGGAAAGCATAATTCTGTCATTATATAAAGCCCTGGTAAGACCTCACCTTGAGTTTGGAGTGCAGTTCTGGGGACCGATTGCTAAAAAAGATATTGCAGAACTAGAAAAAGTTCAGAGAAGGGCCACAAAGCTAATAAGGGGATTGGAGAAATTAACCTATGAGGAGAGGCTAGCCAAACTGGGTCTGTTCTCTTTAGAAAAAAGGCGCTTGAGAGGTGACATGATTACTTTATATAAATATATTCAAGGCCCATATACAGAGATGGCAGAAGCTCTTTTTATTCCAAGAAAATTGTTTCTGACAAGAGGTCATAATTTTAGGTTGGAGGAAAGGAGATTTAATCTCCTGCAACGGAAACGTTTTTTCACTGTAAGAGCAATAAAATTGTGGAACTCATTACCAAAGGAGGTAGTGAATGCCAATACCATAGATTCATTTAAAAATAGACTGGATAAATTTCTGTATATAAACAAAATTCATGGATATGATTGCTAGTATTAAATGGGTCACATTTTAATGGGGTTATTTAAGCTTAACTGGAGCTTTTTGTAAGTATTTTAGATTTGTATAGGTTGAACTCGATGGACTTCAGTCTTTTTTCAACCTTATCTACTATGTTACTATGTTACTATGTTTAATATAGATAACATTGAGCTCATGCACGTGAATTTACCGAGGATCAAGCACTGATTGGCTGAAATGCAAATCTGTCAAAAGAACAGAAATAAGGGGGCAGTCTGCAGAGGCTTAGATACAAGGTAATTACAGAGGAAAACAATGTATTATTATAACTGTGTTGGTTATGCATTATCTATCTTTTAAAACAACACGAATTCTGGTGTTGACTGTCCCTTTAATGAAATAAATAGGAGAAATTGATAACAGATCTGTAGCTATATAAACATAATGGTGGACTCACCAGCCACAGGGAATATAACTAAATTTAATGGACATAAAGTTGGGTTTCAAATGTACAACATGGTGTTCCAAAGTAAATTAGATGCATTTTGCAGCATAAATGGTATTACAGATTGTGTAATAATTCTTATCATGTATATGGTATGGTCACATGCTGTGTGCTTGCTCAGAAGGTGACAAATTGCCACCAGTACTTGGAGAATGTTTGGGAAAGAGAAGGTGTGTTCAGATGGCACACTGCCATATTGGCATTGGATACTTGTACTATAAAAGTTATCAGGAAAAAAGTGCATGCAGAAGTATTTTGTTTTCAAACACATACATAGGGGCCAATTTAAGAAGCTGTGAATGCATCAGTTTCCGCGCGAGCTGTCGTAAGACCGCTGCTCCTTAACTCATCCGCCACCTCTGAGGTTGCGGATTGCAATCATCCAGATCGTATACGATCGGGATGATTGACATTTCCTGCTAGCGGCCGATTGGCCGCAAATGTGCGGGGGCGGCATTGCACAAGCATTTCACATGAAATGCTTGTGCAATGATAAATTCCGACAGTGTATGCTGTCGGCATTTATCAATATCAGTAGGACATGATCCACTACAGCGGATCATGTCCACCCGACAGTTGATAATTTGGCCCCATAGTGTTGTGTATTTTATGTTAATGAACTGACAACTGAAATGAATCTTGTAGTAAACTTGATAGGCTGTGGAAAAGGGTGATATGTTGTACAATGTTTTTAGTCAGAGTAACATCAGAATAAAACAGTTTACAGATCATCAAGTATAACAAAATGTACCTCTTTAGAACTAAATAAATAAATTATACATGGTCTAAAAATATTCATGAAATAGTATATAAAATAAACCAGGAATTAAAAAAATATAGAATTAAAATGCATAAATGTAAAAAAACAGGAAAAAAAGAGAGACAATGATAATCTCATATATACAGAGGAATAAAAAAAGCACAGGAAGCATGCATATCCTAAGAAAATATAATGCTAGAACAAGAGGCTATGCTATGAAATTTGAAACAGATAGTATACGCAGTAATATTTGATATACTTTGTATATATATATATATATATATATATATATATATATATATATATATATATATATATATATATATATATACACACACACACACTTTTATCATCACATTTGCTTTGTTGTCTTGGTATTCTTTGTTGAAAGCTAAACCTAGGAAGAATCATATGCTAATTTCTAAGCCCTTGAAGGCCGCCTCTCATATTAGTGCATTTTGACAGTTATTTACAGCTAGAAAGTGCTAGTTCATGTGTGCCATATAGATAACATTGTGCTCACTCCTGTATAGTTATTTATTAGTCAGCACTGATTGGCCAAAAGTCTGTCAAAAGAACTGAAATAAGGCAGGAGTCTGCAGAGGCTTAAGTGTATTAATATAACAGTGTTGGCTATGCAAAACTGGGAAATGGGTAGTTAAGGGGTTATCTATTTTTTTAAACAATAAACATTTTTTAAGTAGACTGTCCCTTTAAGGCAATATTGGTACTTGTTTATACACCAAAGTAATTTAAAAAGGGCTTTGGATAGGCGTACAGCAATCCTAACTTTAGGGCATTGTTAAAGGGACACCAACCCCAAATTTTTTCTTTTGTGATTCAGATAGAGCATGCAATTTTTATGATAAAGTAATTTTTATTATTTTGTAATAAAGGCATAGTAACAGAACAAACATGCATCATGGTTTCCAAAAATTACAAGGTAAATAGAGTAAGAAAGATTACAAAATACGACATCAACAAATACCGCTGATTGTGAGTCCTTTTCAACATAAAAAGCCGGTATAAATTAACCATTGTAATAAAGGAATCAAGAGCATGCAATTTTTAAATTTACTCCTATTATCAATTTTTCTTCATTCTCTTGCTATCTGGCATCTAAGCTTTTTTTTGGTTCAGATCTCTTTACCACACTTTTTTTTATTGGTGGATGAATTTATCCACCAATCAGCAATGACAACCCTGGTTGTTCACCAAAAATGGGCCGGCATCTAAACTTACATTCTTGCATTTCAAATAAAGATACCAAGAGAATAAAGAAAATTTGATAATAGGAGTAAATTAGAAAGTTGCTTAAAATTTCATGCTCTATCTGAATCACAAAATAAAAAATATGGGTTCAGTGTTCCTTTAAATATGGTATAAATCTGACTTTAGCCTATAACTGATAAATTACATGATATTTGTTGCTGTCTATAAAGATTTTGAGAATTGTTGTATGTATTATATGGTAACCGCTTGCATTTCTATATGTGGTTTCTTTGAAAGTTTCAAGTTGTTGCCATTTGTATATGCCAAGTTACCATGATTACTAATGATTACCACCAATTGTGGCTTATTACATGGGTTTTTAGGTTCATACTTTCATTTTGGATAACTTTTTTCATTATGGTGAAGATTATTTTGGGAATTACAAACAAAAAAGTATTCAAGAAATATAGCTACTATAATAATAATAATAATAATAATAAAAAAAAAAAAATAACGCACAAACCATTCACTATCAAAATTGTAAGTTTTCACTAATTTCCTAATCTGAGATAAGTAAAAAAGTTTCAGCTGACAAGTAAGAAATTAGGGCCCCATTTACTAATAGGCTGAAAAAGTTCCCAGTTAGGTATTTATGCAGCGCCTAGCCCTGCTTTCACTCACCCAATGGTGCAAGTGGGAGCCTGGAACACCTGTGTTTGGACTAGGCATGTGCATTCAGAGGTTTCGGATGCCTCCAAATGCGGAAGAAGGCAGCCGCTCACAGCATTCGGCTTTTTTCGGAGCCGGATTTCTTTGTGTGAAAGTGCAACGCACTAAGATCTGTGCAAATCCAGATGCTAGTGTGTTGCACTTTCAGAAACAGAAATCCGTCTCTGAAAATAGCCAAACACAGCGAGAGGCCACCTTCTTCTGCATTCAGAGGCATCTGAAACCTCTGTATGCACATGCCTATTTTGATTTAACTCTGCCACCTCTCAAGTGGTAAAGAGGTTAAAGGGACATTAAACTGCTGTGCACAACTACAGAAGAATAGTAACTACTCACTATGTTATTGCATTTCATCCTGCTCCTGCAGCTCTTTTCAAATCAGTTTTCCTGTTTTAATAGCTTAAAGGTGCCAGATACTCAAGCTATGCCTTTTCCTACTGGGCCCCACCATCTTGTGTATTCTCACAGCGTGTGACAGAAGCTATGCATACTCACAGATCAGGGGCGCGATCACATATACGGCGCAGGTTTCGGCGCAAGTGGGAACCCGCGCCGCCCGTAATTTCACCTCGCACATCGGGGTATTACATATACTGCGCCGTTAGATGCTAAACTGGCGTAAGTAGGACAAACTGGCGATCTTCTGAAATGTGCGCAAATACACATTTTAGTCACCGCAAGTAACTTACGCCAGTATTTTATCCACGGAAAGTGTCAATAAAGAGTAGTTTTAAGCAAATTATGCTAACACTCGTAAAAATGAACCGCGATTTCATATAAAAATGCGACACGTAATTATGCTATTCAAAATTCATATATAAAGAGATGAAGGTAATACAATTATGATTTCCCATTGTTCTCTCCTCCAAGAATTGTTGATTGTTTTGAGTAGAAAATAAGCAAGTATATGTCCACAATGTGATAAAGTACCTACAAGCTCAATCCATTTGATTATGTTGTGGCTTCAAACTATTTCAAATACACAAATAAACCTTAAAAAACCAATATCACAGTATACTGTCCCTTTAACCTTGAGATGCTGCTTAAATGTATGTGTTTGTTAAGGCTTCCAGGGAGTTACGTTGCTTTTTTAGTCAGTGCAAGGGTTGCTGCGTCTGCAATATGTGGCGAGATGAGAATGAAGTAGATTTTCTGAATTCTGCGCGCGTAAGTCCTTACGCTGTATATTGGATACCAAATTGCGCTGCTGTTATATGTTAGTCTGTGGGTAAAATAATACGTCAGAAGGGTGAAATATACGCGCGTAACTTGTATGCTACGCCGTATATGTAATACCAAAATTGCGTAAAATCTGGCATCGCCGGATTTTGCGGGCGACCCTGCATATGTAATGGAGGCCCAGTAATACTTTTTTTTCCAGCTGTATAAAGTGCATCTGGTTAGGGTGCATTTTTATATATTATTTCAGATAGAAGACATGGTCTTTCTTGTGTAACTGTAAAACTGTGTAAAAAATATAAAAATGTAAAGACCACGGTGTATCATGCACACCAACCTGAAGCACATTATACAGCTGTAAAAAAGTGGCCAGTATTACTGATCTGTGAGTGTGCAAAGCTTCTGTCACAGGCTGTGAGAATACTTGAGCTCCAAGATGGCGGCACTCAGTATGAAGAGGTGGAGCTTCAGTATCTGGTAACTTTAAATATAAAATCAGAAAAACTGATTTGAAAAAAGCTGCAGTAACAGGATGAAATGCAATAACGCAGTTACTATTATTTTGTAACTGTACACAGCAGTTTAATGTCCCTTTAAGATAGAAGACATGGTCTTACAACCTATGGATACCAGCCCTGCAATAACTCCAAAACAGCCTCTGCTGCTGTATAAATTAATCACTTATAGCCTGTTTCCCTTGTTTAACTTTGAACTGATGGCTAACTGTTATCTAAAAACATCTTTCTACTATTTTAGCCCTTTAAAAAGCACAACAAGTTTTAAAAAATCTTATGTATTTAAACGCTGAAATGTAAAGGTCTAATACATATATTTAACAAAGTATCTTCACAAAACTGCATTAAAAGTGTTTATTAAATTAATCTACTTGTATAATTTTGGTATTGGACACTAGACATGTACATTTTGGTGGTTCCTTTAAAACGAATGCTGAATATGGCGGCCCCCCTGACATTCTCTTTTACGAACTATGTTTCTTCTTGTGAAAGTGCAGTACACAAAGATCTGGATTTGCACTTTCATAGATAAAAATCCGTCTCAGAAAGGAGCCTAATGCTACTGGGAGTGGCCATATTCAGCATTCGTTATCAAACAAGGCACCCAAATGCACATGTCTATTGGCAGACATCCCAACTCTCCCTGAAGTTCAGGGAATCTCCCTGATTGTAATAGCGGCTCCCTGATGCCTGCAAATGGAATGCAATTTCCCTGAAACTCCAAGTACCATGATCCAATGTGGCCCAAATCCGGAAAAGTGTTTCTTTAAGGAATGCCTTTAGTTGCTGGGACGTTATAGAACCCTCAAAGCATGTATCAGTAGCCAAAAAGCCCCCACTAATGTTAATAAAAACACAAATACTACCTTATTTACTGCACGTAATTAAACTTCATATTGTAAAATATTTAAGCATTCAACAAGCGTACGATTACTGGAAAATAGGTTTGTTGTATGTGGTTGTGCAATAAAGCTACTTTTTTAATGTGACTTTAGTGGAAAGCTACTTTAATGATAAACCTCTATCTTATTTAGGGTTTTGAGGTGTACAATATATAACTGAGGGGCGCGGCGCAGTAGCGGGTGTAGCCACCACCCTGAAATTAGTTTTTGCAGTTTGGGATGTCTGCTATTTTTCTGTTATAAGATGTTCTTTTAATAAATTCGTCAAAACACTGCAACTGGAGTCTGAGAGACTATTTGTTTTAATCTTTACTTAATAAAAATGATGTTTTATATTAAAGGACAGAAAAAAGTATCCACGGATTGCACCATTTTAAAGGTACACTGAACCCAAATTTTGTCTTTCGTGATTCAGATAGAGCATGAAATTTTAAGCAGCTTTCCAATTTACTCCTATTATCAAAATTTCTTTATTCTCTTGTTATCTTTATTTGAAATGCAAGAATGTAAGTTTAGATGCCGGCCCATTTTTGGTAAACAACCTGGGTTTTTCTTGCTGATTGGTGAACAAGTGCTTGGCAAGCACGAAACATGTCTGATGTATGAGGAGCACAGCTTTCCCCTCTTTGACATGAATGTTTTTACTTGATAGTCACTGTCAGTTTTCGCTATGCTGTAACTGGCTGTACTTTGCTATTCATTTGTTTTTATACCTACGTTGGATTAAAGCTTGGAACCTTTTAACTTATTTGCCTGTGTTGGGATCACTTCTTGTGTTTTTGATTGGTGGATACATTTATCCACCAATAAAAACGGCTGTCCAGAGTCTGAACCAAAAAAAAGCTTAGATGCATTCTCTTTCAAATAAAGATAGCAAGAGTACAAAGAAAAAGTGATAATAGGAGTAAATTAGAAAGTTGATTAGAATTGCATGCTCTATCTCAATCATGAAAGAAAAAAATTGGGTTCAGAGTCCCTTTAACATGGTGGAATCTGTGGATACTTTTTTTCTGTGCTTTCTGTCCCTGTTGCAGTTAGGCGTACTGTAACTTTAAAGGGACAGTCTACACCAGAATTTTTATTGTTTTAAAAGATAGATAATCCCTTTATTACCCATTCCCCAGTTTTGCATAACCAACACAGTTATAATAATATACTTTTAACCTCTGTGATTATCTTGTATCTAAGCCTCTGCAAACTGCCCTTTTTTCAGTTCTTTTGACAGACTTGCAGTCTAGCCAATCAGTGCCTGCTCCCAGATAACTTCACGTGCACGAGCACAGTGTTATCTATATGAAATATGTGAACTAACACCCTCGAGTGGTGAAAAACTGTTAAAATGCAATCTGAAAAGAGGTGGTCTTCAAGGTCTAAGAAATTAGCATACGAACCTCCTCGGTTAAGCTTTCAACTAAGAATACTAATAGAACAAAGCAAAATTGGTGATAAAAGTAAATTGGAAAACTGTTTAAAATTACATGCTCTATCTGAATCATGAAAGTTTATTTTGGCCTAGACTGTCCCTTTAAGGAGGCCTAGAAGATCGATCAATTAGGCCTTAATTTCAGTAGTAGCAGGGGGTGTCAATCATCCCGATTGTATCGTATCGGGATGATTGCTGTCAGCCGCCTCAGAGGTGGCGGGCGAGTTAAGGAGCAGCGGTCTTCTGTCTGCTGCTTCTTAACTCCTGATTCCGTCGAGCCTGAAGGCTCACGCGGAATAAGCAGCTTAATAAATCAGACCTTATGTGTTTATGTGCCTGTTATGACAAGGAATACACAAGCCATAACATGCAATCTGCAGAGACAAGATCAGGACAATTTAAGATTTAAAGAATTACAGCAAGCAACCAAACGTAGGCAAGGTCACATGCAGGGAATCCAGCAACAAACAGAAACCAGAAACAGGAAAGATTCTAATGCCAGAGCAGAGGTAAACTCAATACACAAGCAATCACATGCTACAAACACAGAGCTTTTATAGGCTACTGTAATTAAGGCCTTATTGATATTCTAGGCCTCCTTAAAGGTACAGTACACCTAACTGCAACAGGGACAGAAATCATTATTTTAGTCAAGTGCCTGTTATGACACATTAGCTCAATATTAAAGTATAATGATGCAGGTGAAGCAGCTGACTAATTAGACGTTCAGCTCACCAAATTGAATTAGGCAACAAGAGATCATGCAAAGTAATTGATTGCTGTACAGTCCCATAGTTGCCAACAGTCCCTGATTTCCAGGGACAGTCCCTGGATTTTGTTGTATGTCCCTGGATTTTTTTTGTCCCTGGAAATGTCCCTGAAAATCTCCTTTGCACATTTGTTGTTTGCATATATATACACGCACATACACATATACAGATAGATAGATGATAAATAGATATAGTGTATTATTTAAATATAATTCATTCCTAATGGAATATTGTTATTATTATTGAATGGGTTCACATATTATTTGTCTTTCTAATTTTGATGCTGTGTTGTAAAAATAATCATATGCCCAGAATGTGTCCAGAGACTGGGTAGGTGTAAGAACTTGGTGCTCTAATCTGTATAATAAACTATGGATAAGTCTAAATTATACTATTACGTTCAAATGGGTGTGTTTTGATTGCAGAACTGAGTGGGCGGAGCAGTTGAACAGTAGGTCGTCAATACTCCAGTAACCCGCTTGCTTGCTCTGCTGCAAAGTGTCCCTGGAATTTTTTTTGAAATGTTGGCAACTATGCAGTCCAGATATACATTTGGTAATATATTGGTATTTAGCAAAATAGTTGTTGCAGTTTTCTTACAGCAGACTCCAGTAAGCAAAGAGTTATACAAAGATATACAGATAACAATACGTAAATCTGTAGTAATATCCAATAAGTACAACTCCATAGTCAGACAGCTTTATAATCAGTCATTCAGGCAGCAACATGTTAATTGAAGTGGTTATCATTAAGCACAATCTGGAAGACAGGATGCAATAGATTAAACTTATATAAAATAAGTATAGTTTGCTGATCAGGTTAGCTCACACACTGGTATTCAGACAGTACGCAAAGGTAATGCAGATAACAAAAGTGTAGCCAGAGCAAGCAGGGACAAACAGAGTAAACAGGAACACGTTTTGATCCAAGCAAACCAAGAGACATGGAGGTCAGCAGCAATTAATATCACACCTAGACTGACTAAATATAGTGGCACCGAGCAGTAAGTGAGAGCAAATTTTCAAGACCACTGCAAGCAACACTTGTACAAGGCAAAAAAAATAAATAAAAAAAATACATAAAATATTTCTTCATACATAAGTGCAGTCATAAACCTTGTGATTTTACACAAATATATTTTATTAAAAATCAGTATTTTATGTTATTCACTTAGGCAGAAATATTAATGGTGGAAAAATATTTTGAAATACATTTATTCATTATGTATAAACAAACAATTTAAAGTCAAATGAGGTGAAGGTTCTTCAACTTAAGCAATTAGTCTGTGTCAGACATCCTATGGGGTGTAAAAGGTTACAATTAGAATGCTAAAACAATACAATACCAAAAAAAAAAAAAAAAAGAAAGAAACAGGAGTAAATATATGTATGTCTGGTATTTATTATCTCTAGATCTATGCAGATAAAACCTCATTAAAAGGAAATGTTACTCAACAGAAATTCTTTTATTCCTGATATAACTATTAGAAAGAAAAAGTTTAATGATTAATATATGGAATTTTCTTTGTCTTAAACTAAGATCAACTCACCCACATTACTGCTCCTCTTCCTACTTTAAAGGGACACTAACGTCAAAATTAAACTTTTATGATTCAGATAGAGCATGCGGTTTTAAGAGACTTTCCAATGTACTTCTATTATCAAATTTTGCACATTCTTTTTATACACACTCTTTTTAAAACACAAGCTCCTAGTGAGCATGTGCACAAGTTCATAGGGTATATGTATACTAGTCTGATTGGCTGATGGGTGTCACATGGCAAATGGGGATAAGATACATTTGTCATAAAAAAATCTATTGATTATTTGAAATAGAGTGTTATCACATTGTCTTTATATTATCCACATGATAATTATGCAATTCTACTGTATTTAGTGGTCATTTAACTGCATGGTACCAAAATAAACAAACAAACAAACAGCCAATCAGCATCATTAGTGCTGAGATCACACTTTGAGTAATTGGGGTTTTTTGGAATTTTTTCATAATCTCACATGATTTCTCTGTGATCTTCTGTTATGACCGGGTAAACTCCCCTAAACTGAAGAGACACTTGCCAGATGTATGCTCCCTTGTAAAGTCCTTATATAGGGCTAGATTACGAGTGACGTGCTATTTAGCGCTCCTAGTCACGCATTAACTTTGCTAGAGGTAAACATTCTGCGTGTTTACAAGTTAAAAGTAAAAAGTTAGCGCACAAGCGAAACCTGATGCGTGCAAAAGAGTTGGACTTAAGATATTATGACTGTGTTAAATTGAATGTAAACTTAATACTAGTGCCCCACAGAATTGGGTATACTTTTAAAAATTAGCCAGGGTTTAATTAATCAAATCTTTTATATCTATGTATTTTTCCCAATTTTTACCTATTTACTGCTGCTCTCCCGTTCGCCATTTTTTCTAATTGATTGACAGATGACGGGGGGGGGGGGGGGGCAAGGATTAGTTTAGAATTAAACACTTGTTAATTTTTTTTAAAAGTCTATCCAATGCTGTGGGGCACTAGTCTTAAAGGGACAGTCAACACCAGAATTTTTGTTGTTTTAAAAGATAGATAATCCCTTAATTACCCATTCCTTAGTTTTGCATAACCAACACATTTATAATAATACACATTTTACCTCAGTGATTACCTTGTATCTAAGCCTCTGCAGACTGCCCCCTTATTTCAGTTCTTTTGACAGACTTGCATTTTAGCCAATCAGTGCTTATCTATATGAAACACATGAACTAACACCCACAAGTGGTGAAAAACTGTCAAATGTAGAGGCGGCCTTCAAGGTCTAAGAAATTAGCATATGAACCGCCTAGGTTTAGCTTTCAACTAAGAATACCAAGAAAACAAAGCAAAATTGGTGATAAAAGTAAATTGGAAAGTTGTTTAAAATTGCATGCCCTATTTGAATCATGAAAGTTTTTTCTGGACTTGACTGTCCCTTTAAGTATACATTCACTTTAACGTATTCTCTCCATAGACTTCAATAGAGCGTGCAAAGTGAAAAAAAAAACATATTCAAGTGTGCTAAATCTGACATGAATTATGAATATTTTACATTCCAATGTTCTTCACATAAAAAATATGTTCTATTTATTTTTAAATACATATATATATATATATATATATATATATATATATATATGATTTTTGGTAAAATATATATCTATACATTTACTTAGAACAAATTCTCTTATTTGACAAACATTGGAATGTAAAATATGTACAGTACATACACAGTTAAACACATTATAAAATATTAATATTGAATAAAAATGTTTTTTTCATGTTTTTTAGGTATTTGACTGCAAAGGGCTCCATTTTACATATATATACAGTATATATGTATTCATATGTATATATGTGTTTATATATGTATATATAAGCATGCTATTACCGATGCGCAAAAAAACATATCTCTTGCATGCAAACAGTAGCGCTCCACTTCTAATCTAGCCCATAATTAACATTTTGATGTAGTATGTCTTTCTTTTATACTTAAAGAAATTAATCTGATATTTTATAGCCAGCTTTTTACAAATATGCTGAATTCCTTTCAAATGATACAACATATGGGTAACACGTCCCTTTAAATAGCGCCTATTATAGGGTGCAGCAGTGTATCGGTTTGTTTGATTAAACAGTGTTTTCTCATTGACTAGAATCTCCTTCCTTAAAAGTCTGTGAAAACATATGAAAATGCAATAAAGGCCCATTTAACTCATGTGTTAGTGCCCATACTACACACGTGTTCCATTTGTAAACCACATATTTGCTGACTTGATATTTTTCAGGAATAGATTAATGAAAATCTCTGACAACCTTGTTGGATTGGTTTGGAACTTCAGTGGATACGTTTATGTGATTCCTATTTCCGAAAACATTTCAGACCTAAACACTGAGGTTAAGGAGCTGTAATAATGCAGTGGTGAGTACATTGATTAGAAATATTTATGTAATTTGATGTGGAATCTCGCTCCAGTGTGTGCATTGAAAAGGAAACACAAGAGACAAGCGATCAGGCAGGCTGTGCCCTTTTAATTATTTTTAAAAGAGATTAAAGGGTCAGTGTATTGTGATTTTTTTCTTCTTCAATGTGTTCACAATTATACATTTTAACTGCTGGAGTCTATTAACTTGTTTGTTAATAGCTCTTTTACCTTGATTCTGATATCTGAAATAGCTGTGTTTGTCTATTGTATCCCCATATATACTGAAAGTTCAGTAATAAGTACTAGTTATAGCAAAAAATAAAAAAATGTCCCTTATATCTAATTGGAACACTTTTGTTTGTTTACATTAAAGCTCCAATATAAATTAAAGGGACATTAAAAAATAAAAACAGGACAACTTTGACGGCTGTGAAATAGTGAGACACTGCCACAATATGAGATACTTCACAAGCCCAATAGAATCTTTATTAATTCCACATATTGGGGCAGCCCTTGACAGTTTTTTTGAACGGAAACAAATACTGACCATACAGGGGAAAACTGGCAACTTTTGGCCCAGGGGCCAGGTATATCAACCCACCCCTTTTAAAATGCTATATTTAAAGGGACACTGTACCCAAAATTTTTCTTTTGTGATTCAGATTGAGCATGACATTTTAAGCAACTTTCTAATTTACTCCTATTATCAAATTTTCTTCATTCTCTTGGTATATTTATTTGAAATGCAAGAATGTAAGTTTAGATGCCGGCCCATTTTTGGTGAACAACCTGGGTGTCCTTGCTGATTGGTGGATAAATTCATCCACCAATAAAAAAGTGCTGTCCAGAGTACTGAAACCAAAAAAAGTTTAGATGCTTTCTTTTTCAAATAATGATAGCAAGAGAACGAAGAAAAATTGATAATAGGAGTAAATTAGAAAGTTGCTTAAAATTGCATGCTCTTTCTGAATTACAAAAGAAAAAAATTGGGTTCAGTGTCCCTTTAATATAACAAAATAAATAAAAAAATTGAAGTTGATCTTTGTTTATCATGTGGACCCATCTATGACTAGGCTTACCATAATTTTTAGAGATGAAACTGGGACCACTTGGCACGGTGCCAGTGGGGGTGTGGTCAGGGGTGTGGCCAAGGGGCGGGGCATTTGTCAACTAGAACTAATTTTCCATGCACAATTATATTACTACATTTTTTTGCAGCACAATTGTATTACCATTCATAATTAATGATGATGACCCCAGCAGCACAATTATATTACCATAAGTAATGATGATGACCCCAGCAACACAATTATATTACCATAATTAATGATGATGACCCCAGCAGCACAATTATATTACTATAATTAATGATGATGACGCCAGCAGCACAATTATATTACCATAATTAATGATGATGACCCCAGCAACACAATATATTACCATAATTAACAATCATGAGCACAGCAGCACAATTATATTACCATCCATAATTAATGTAATTGTGCTGCTGGGGTCATCATCATCATTATGTTAATTTAATTGTGCTGCTGGGGTCATCATCATTAATTATGTTAATATAATTGTGCTGCTGGGGTCAGCATCATTAATTATGTTAAGATAATTGTGCTGCTGGGGTCATCATCAATAATTATGTTAATATAATTGTGCTGCTGGGGTTACTCATCATCATTAATTATAATTGTGCTGCTGGGGTCATCATAATTAATTATGTTAATTTAATTGTGCTGCTGGGGGTCAACATCATCATTAAATTAATTAATGTTATTAATTATGTTAATTTAATTGTGCTGCTGAGGTCATCATCATTAATTATGTTAATATAATTGTGCTGCTGGGGTCATCCATCATCATCATCATTAATTTAATGATGAGTTGACCCCAGCAGCACAATTATATTGACATAATTAGTGACAATAATTTATTTAATGATGATGACCCCAGCAGCACAATTATATTAACATAATTAGTGACATCAATTAATTTAATGATGACCCCAGCAGCACAATTATATTAACATACTTAATAACATGATGACCCTAGCAGTACAATTATATTAACATACTTAATGATGTGATAACCCTAGCAGCACAATTATATTAACATAATTAATGATAATGACCCCCAGCAGCACAATTATATTAACATAATTAATTACATTAATGAAGGTAATATAAGTGTGCTGCTAGGGTCATCATCATCATTATGTTAATTTAATTGTGCTGCTGGGGTCATCATCATTAATTATGTTAATTTAATTGTGCTGCTGGGGGTCATCATCATTAATTATGTTAAAATAATTGTCCTGCTGGGCATCACTAATTATGTTAATATAATTGTGCTGTTGGGGTCATCAATCATCATCATTAATTTAATGATGATGATGATGAGTTGACTCCAGCAGCACAATTATATTGACATAATTAATGACCAGCAGCACAATTATTAGTTTACCATCCATAATTAATGATGATTGATGAGTGACCCCAGAAGCACAATTATTAATGGAGATATCTAATAATATAAATAAATAATAATATCACATAGCAGATAGAGATAGCAGCCTAAGATATGTGGTTGCATATGAAAAAAGGAAAAGATCAAGTAATATTGTATTGTAGTAAGTAACTCACACGTACTTATTATTATCAGCAAGAAGATCTGCAAGAGTCAAGAATTTTGTTGTTGTTGGTATTTGCTTCAGCAACAGGAAGCCACAGTGTGCAGCCCCACGATGCTTTCTCCTAAGTTGAAGGCGCCTAAAACACTGAGTGTGAAGCAGAGGTGGAGCACACGTTATCAGTTGGATTCTGCGACCCGTCTGTTGCAGGAATGTGGTGACGTCACGGTCGCACATTCCGACGGGCAGCAGACAGCTGTAAAAGACAGTGCATGCTGCATGCGCAACAAAGTTAATTCACAGATTTGCCGGTGTTCTATCATTCCAGCTAATTCATCAGACTACGCTAGTCTGATGAATTTGCTTGAATGATTGATAGAACCGGGACAAAAATGAAAAACGGGTGGGACACTGGGACAGGGGCTCAAAACAGGGACAATCCCGGTAAAAACGGGACGTATGGTAAGCCTATCTATGACAGGCATGTAGGGCAGCCTATAGCTATAGTAACCAGGAAACCTCTGGGGATTACAGACAGCAACCCACAGCTAAAGTGCATACTTAGTAAGTTTGGCACTGGGCTGGGCAGGCACAGTTTGTCAGCAAGTGAGGCAGTTTAGGGACAGAGAACATGGTGTGAATACAGCTACAAACCCTACACGCCCATATATAAGTATGTATGTTTATATACACACGCTGAAAACAGATAGGCAGATACTGGAATTAAAAACTGCTGGGCCCTGCACCTTCTGCAATGGCCCTGTTTCTAGCACCAAGAGTTTCCTGTGGGGGCAATTTTCTCCTGCCCGCTGGCCCAGTCCATCCCTGCTAATCAAGCATTTTCTGGGGATGAACTCTGTTGTATAGCTTGCTCTTTAATAGGGAAGAAACAAAGTGGGAATCTAGAAAGCGCAGTCTGCTTTACTGCAAATATATGGAAAGGCTTAAAATTCAAAATATAGATGAATAGGGTCCAAATATATAAATAATGGTCTAGTGAATATTCATCAAATAAAATCAAAATAAAATATATGAGTCTATATAGTGGGACTCTGTAGAAATAGAAAATAATTGACCAGTGCAGAAGATAAACCACACAGGCAATCAAGATACAGAAGTTCCCCCCAAAAACTCAAATTAAAAGACTATTAAAAACAAAATTGATTGCACATATCAATGCTTAAAGTGAAAAGGGCAATAAATAAAGCTCTAATACAGTAGTCTAATAGTAAACCACTTGAAAATGTGGAAAGTGCAATAAATAAATCTCAAATAAAATAAAGTAAAGTAGTCTAATAGTAAACCACTTGAAATGTGGGATGATATAATATATATATATATATATATATATATATATATATATATATATATGGGTGTGTGTAACAGTGAATAAGATATGGGAAATATAGTATAATAGATCAATGAAGTATATAGAGTAAAAAATGTGTTATAGAATATTCCTATGTGGAAAAAATGATGATTTTGAATATAATCTCATATAGAACGGGAAGGTACCGATTGCGAGTAGTATCTAATATATGTTTAAAATTAACAATTTAATTCAAAATGTGCACATACAATCACATAAATAATCACATAAAATAACACAGAAAAAAAACATTAAATGCGGTAAACCTTCATACAAAAATAAGACACAATTGGTACACAATTAAAACACATATAGTTACAGTAACACTTGATGCAATAAATTGTAGTATTGGAAACATTTCATAAAAGAATACTGTCGGTTCCACCAGAAGGTATCGTCCCAATCCAGATAAACATTAGGGGACCTGGTTCCCTCAGAAACCACAGTCCGGTTAGGTAAGATATTATTGTCCGGCTCAGCAAGGTTCCAACTCAGCAGGTATCCTGTAGCGGTTGTCCCTCAATCGTAATAGAATTAGACAGTCTATTTGGACAAGCTACCAGTTAAACACGGAAAGGCTGATAAGAGCGAATGTTAGGATACAAACTTGCCGGCAAATGGTATCTCTGACGGACCAATCGTAAATGACAAAAAACAGACCTCAGATTCAGGCTAGTTTAGCCAATACCATGCCAATTGCGAGTTAATTGCAGCAGGTGTGCTCCACTATGGAAGCCTATCGGTTCTGAGCAACGCGTTTCAATAGTTTCTTTGTCAAGCTCAGTTAAAGTTGCCTACTACCATGTCTTATATACACATTTCATTAAAGGCCATTCAGATCTTAAAGGGGCATGTAGTATTTTATTTCACTTATAAAATACTAACGTTTAGATTATATATATTTTTATATTGTCAAAATGATAGTGGATTAATACTTTCATTAAAATATAAATGAATCATTAAATATAAAAAATAATATTTTTTATTTAAGTATTAATGCCCCTATGAAATCTGATATTTAAAGGCATACAAAATGCAAATATATTATTCAAATAACATCATAAAAATTCATATATTATTCCTTAAAATCTTATTAGAAAAAACACATACAGAAAAGAAAAAGAAACAAATATTTAATACTGTAATAAATTCATAAAATGATTATTATTCTACCAGTACCTTCCAACTA
This sequence comes from Bombina bombina, assembly GCF_027579735.1. NCBI lineage: Eukaryota > Metazoa > Chordata > Amphibia > Anura > Bombinatoridae > Bombina > Bombina bombina. Next base: position 209,732,930 of record NC_069500.1, read on the forward strand.
ATATGTTTGAATTTATATATAAAAAAAATGTATGCCATAAAATGATTATTGAATTAATAATCCAGAAAGCAACATTTATAAGAAACATCCCAAGTCGAAGTCAAGATTTAACCCATTAGGGGCCAGAGTCTTCAATTCAAAAATCCATTTGGCCTCTGAAGTTCCCTCTGAATGTTACAACCCCTCCAATTGGATTTTACTTGAACTATAGCTGTATAGTTAAAATGTTTAAGACTACCATTATTACACTGTTTAAAATGTTTAGGGACTGGAAGCTCTTTATCCCTACCAGAGTCCATGTTTTCTATTAAATTAATGTGTTCTCTGATCCTATCCCTAATTGGTCTAACTGACTCCCCTATGTACTGAACCCCGCATAAACATTCTAATAAATATACTACATTAGGAGCTGAGCATCTATATGTACTCTTTATTTTGTACTCTGTTCCTGTGATTTTTGAAGTAAACGTCTTGCATTTTTTAGAATATTTACATGCTTTGCAACTTAAGCAGGGATAGAAACCACTTAGTGTATCTTAGTGTAGGTCTTTATCTCTATTAGAGGATTTTTTTCTATCCATATCTGTAGGGGCTAACATTGTTTTCAGGTACCTACATTTTCTATAGACCACTTGTGGGTAAGGGGGGATAACTGGACCTAGAATATCATTTGCTTTTAAAACATGCCAATGTTTTCTTAGTATTTTTTCCAACTTATGTTTATCATTATTATATTGGGTAATGAAGGTAACACGGATTTCCCCTTCCTTATATTTAGTTCTATTTTATTTTATTTTAGGTATGAGGAGATCTCCCCTGTTTAATTGAAATGCCTCATCTTTGGCCTTTTTAATTAGATAATGGTTATATCATCTCTCCAGGAATTTATTCTCCAATATTTTAGATTGATCCAAATAATCATTATCAGCCATGCAATGTTTCCTAATACGCATGAACTGACTGTTTGGGATATTATTTTTCTACTTATCCAAGTGCAACTTTTTGCATGATTATTAATTCAATAATCATTTTATGGCATACAATTATTTATTATATATATCTCATATCTCAACCAATCATGTTCCTGTGTCCACTGTAGGCAACATTGTCAAGAAGTTTATAGGCCTATGGCACTGTAGCTAATCTCCCTGGACGTGGACAAAAGAGAAAAATTGATCAAAGATTGTAACGAAGGATTGTTTGAATGGTGGATAAAGACCCTTGATCAACTTCCAGACAAATTCAAGCTGACTTTCAGGCACAGGGTACAAATGTGCCAGGTCGCACTATACATCACCATCTGAATGGTAGATGACCCAGGAGGACCCCACTGCAGACACAGAAACATAAAAAGCCAGATTGGAGTTTCCCAAAACTTACCTGAGGAAGCCAAAATCCTTTTGGGAGAATGTGCTGTGAACAGACGAAAAAAAATTACAGCTTTTTGGTAAAGCCCATTATTCTAATGTTTTCAGAAAAATAAATTAGGCTTTTAAAGGAATAAATACAGTCCCTACAGTCAAACAGGGTGGAGGTTCACTGATGTTTTTTGGGGTTGCTTTGCTGCTTCAGGTACTGGATGTCTTGACTGTGTGCTTGGCATTATGAAATCAGAAGACTACCAAAGAATTCTGTGGCGCAATTTAGGGCCCAGTGTCAGAAAGTTGGGTCTCCGTCAGAGGTCATGGGTCTTACAGCAGGACAATGACCCAAAGCACACGTCAAAAAGCACCCAGAAATGGTTTAAGACAAAGCTCTGGAAAGTACTGAACTGGCCAGCAATGAGTCCAGATCTCAATTCCATAGAGCACCTGTGGAGAGATCTCAATACGGCAGTTGGGAAAAGGAACCCTTCCAATCTGAGAGCCCTGGAGCAGTTGGAGAAAGAAGAGTGGTCCAAAATTCCAGTAGAGAGGTTTAAGTAACTGTCAGGGTGCCAGGAATCAGACTGAGACGAGAAGTGCAAAAATAATCACACCTTTATTAATAGCAAAAAATTATAAAAAGTCCACAAGTCAAATAATAAGCAAGGAGTCAAAACCAGAGCTGGTAATCAGACGAGACGAGTCAGGAGCCAAAGCGAATAGTCAGACAAGCCGGAATCAGGAACAAGGAAAACAGCAGAGTCAGGAACAAGCCAGGGATCAGGAACCAGGAAGGACATCAGGCAGCCAGGTAATACACAGGAACTCTCACAAACAGGTCTGAGACAACGCAAAGGCAAAGCATACTGAACAGAGGCCCTTTAAATAATAAGTGATGACATCACAATTCTGAGACTGCATCCTGTCTCACATGAATGATGCACACCAGTCTGGCCATAAAAGGAAGTGCAGGAAATGAGCAGAATCCCCCACAATGCACCATAGTCAGGAAGAGAGTTGAGTAAAATGGTTGCCAGCAGCACATGGCAAACGCAACAGAGAAAAAACCCTGACAGTACCCTCCCCTCAACGACCCCTCCCCCGCGGGAGGACAAAAGGCTTATTGGGGAAACGGGCATGGAAGGCACAGAGGAGGGCGGGAGCATGAACATCAGAGGAGGGAACCTAAGAACGCTCCTCCGGACCATAGCCCCTTCAGTGAACCAAATACTGTACACGGCCCCTGGACATACGAGAGTCAATAATGCTGCTGACCTCATACTCCTCATGGTTATCAACAAAGATAGGACGGGGACGAGGCAACACAGTGGTAAACCGATTACAAACCAATGGTTTCAAGAGGGAGACATGAAAAACATTGGAGATGCGCATAGCAGGAGGAAGGTCAAGAGCATAGGCCACAGGATTAACCCGTCGGAGTATTCAAAAAGGACCAACATAACGGGGAGCCAATTTATTGGAAGGCACACGAAGGTTCAAGTTGCGGGAGGACAGCCAAACTCTCTCACCTACCTGGTAGGAAGGTGCGGGCAGATGCCTCCGATCAGCCTGGAACCTTTGGCACTGCATAGAACGATGAAGGCAATCCTGAATCTGCACCCACGTGGAGTGGAGTTGCCGGAGATGCTCCTCCAAAGCCGGAATACCCTGAGACATGAAAGATTCGGGCAACAAGGATGGTTGAAACCCATAATTTGCCATGAACGGGGATAACTTGGAGGAAGCATTAATAGAACTATTATGAGCAAACTCTGCCCAAGGCAACAGTTCAGACCAATTATTGTGGTGATCTGAGACATAGCAACAGAGGAACTGTTCCAGAGCTTGATTAGATCGTTCCGCAGCCCCATTGGATTGAGGGTGATATGACGAGGAGAAGGAAAGCTGGATCCCCATTTGAGCACAAAAGGAACACCAAAATCTGGAGACAAACTGGCTATCCCGGTCCAACACTATCACCTTGGGTAACCCATGTAAACGGAATACCTCCCGGGCAAAAATTGAAGCAAGCCCCTGAGCGGTAGGCAACTTCATCAAGGGAATGCAATGTGACATTTTAGAAAAACGGTCCACCACCATAAGGATAACAGTATTGCCATTGGAAACAGGGAGCTCGACAATGAAGTCCATGGAAAGATGTGTCCAAGGACTTTCACCATTAGCAATAGGTTGAAGAAGACCCACAGGAAGACGTTGAGGAGTCTTATTCTGTGCACAAACTGAGCAGGAGGCAACATACGCAGCAACATCAGAACGAAGACCTGGCCACCAGAATTGTCGAGAGACAGACCAAATCATTTGGTTCTTGCCTGGGTGACCTGCGGCTTTAGGATAATGGTAAGTGTGCAAAAGTTTAGTTCAAAGATTTTCAGGAACAAAACACTTACCACTAGGTTTCTCAGGAGGTGTATTGGTTTGTGCAGCCAGGATCTCCTCCCCCAAGGGAGAAGTCAAATTAGTACATATGGTAGCCAAAATATGGTCAGGAGGTATAACAGGAGTAGGTACAGACTCCTCCTTGGACAGAGGTGAAAATTGTCGAGAGAGGGCATCAGCCCAAACATTCCTACTACCAGGCAGGTAGGAGACCACATAATTAAACCGAGACAAAAATAGCACCCATCTGGCCTGTCGGGCGACAAACGTTTTGCTTCAGATGTGGTCATTAAGAATGAGCACTGGCACACTAGTACCCTCGAGAAAATGCCTCCATTCCTTGAGTGCCAAAATTATGGCCAGTAATTCCCTGTCGCCAATTTCAAAATTGCACTCCGCTGGAGACAATTTCTTAGAGAAGAAACCATACGGATGCAAGGAACCGTCATGCGTAGGACGTTGAGACAAGAGGGCACCTACTCCAGTCTCAGACGCATCGACCTCAAGAACGAAAGGCAAGACAGGGTTAGGATGAGCCAGAACTGGAGCAGCAGCAAAGGCAGTCTTAAGACTATCAAATGCCTTAATGGCAGTAGGTGACCAATGGAGTGGATCATTATCTTTACGGGTCATGTCTGTGATAGGTTTGACCAAGGAAGAAAAGTGTCATGAGTGCTTCCGTTCATCGCCGTGTCGCCGCGGCTCCCGGAACTCCTCTGTGTCTCTGACGTCATGTTGCTTAGCAACATGACGCTTTCTCTCACACCCCTCTGATGACGGTTACGCTCTGCCCTTTAAATCTCGGCGGGAGATCTGAATCTGGGCCCGTTTGTTGTTTCCCTGGATTGTGAGTACCATATCAGTTTTGTTCTTCTGTGTACCGACTTCTGCCTGCCTGACCAAGCCTCTTGCCTAATCCCTACTTGCTGATATTTGGACATTGACTTCTGCCTGCCTGACCTTGCCTGTAGCTATTACCCTTTTGCTGATACTTTGATGCCGACTTCTGCTTGCCTGACCCTGTCTTTTGCCAATACCTTTTGCTGATATTTGGATGCCGACTTCTGCCTGCCTGACCTTGCTTTGGCCTTTACCTTTAAACCTATTCTTTGTTAAACAACACCTGCTTAAAAGGGACATTTACTTTTACAAGCTGCAAAAGAGAACTTTGCCTTTCTGTTTTTTATACACCTGCTTAAAAGGGACATTTACTTTTACAAGCTGCAAAAGAGAACTTTGCCTTTCTGTTTGTTATACACCTGCTTAAAAGGGACATTTACTTTTACAAGCTGCAAAAGAGAATTTTGCCTTTCTGTTTGTTATACACCTGCTTAAAAGGGACATTTACTTTTACAAGCTGCAAAAGAGAACTTTGCCTTTCTGTTTGTTATAAACCTGCTTAAAGGGACATTATACTTTTACAAGCTGCAAAAGAGAACTTTTCCTTTGTTTTACAAGCCTGCTAAAGAGGACCTTTTTCAGAAGCTTCAAGTAAGAGCATTTCCTTTTTGTTCTTTGAACTACTTAAAGGGACGTTTTATCCTTTGTGGCTTTCCTGCATTCTGGAACAATATTCATTTTTGTTATCTTCTAATCTGCTTCCTGAGTGGGTCACGTCCTGGATATTTCTCAGTGTGCTAGCGTGTGCTTTCAATTCACGCTAGCAGTTGGGTTACATCCCGGATTGATTCCTGAGCGGCTGACATTACAAACGGGCCATAAAAATGGACCCCACTGAATTATCTATGGCCGTGGCTCACCAGGGACAGCTCTTGGGTTCTCATGCCACTCACTTGCAGTCTCTGGACACTAAACTTGATCAAATTACTGCTCTATTACAAAATTTGGTTGCTACCGCACCTCCCAATCCTAATCCCAATCCAAATCCGATTGAGGCATTACCTCCTCCGATTCCTAACAATCAGTCTCAGGTACAACTAAGTCCCAGGATTCCTCTTCCGGATAAATATGATGGGAATCCTGAAGAATGTAGAGGCTTTTTGAATCAATGCCGTCTTCATTTCCGAAATAGCCCTACTCTCTTTGCTACTGCCTCTTCTAGAATCACGTTTCTTATTTCCTTAATGAAAGGAAAAGCCTTGGCTTGGGTGTCACCTTTGCTAGAAAAGAATGATCCTATACTGTTGGATGTTGATACATTTCTATCTACATTCTCAAACGTATTCGATAAACCTGGAAGGTCATCCGCTGCTGAAGCAACTCTCCTGGATTTACGTCAAGGAAATCAACCAGTCTCTCAATATGCAATTGAGTTCCGCACCCTTGCTTCTGAAACCACTTGGAATCAGGGAGCACTCAGAGCCGCTTTCCGTAAAGGACTTTCTGAGCGTCTCAAGGATGAATTGGTGTATCGTGAACTTCCAGAGTCCTTAGAAGCCTTAATAAATCTCTGTATCAGTCTCGACGCCAGGTTTCGTGAACGCCAACAAGAAAAGGATAGAACACAGAGGACTTCCACTCGAACTCCTTTTCGTTTAGCTCCTCGTTTTTCTAATCCAGTCACTCCAGCCTCTCCTACTACTGATCAGGCTGAACCCATGGAAGTAGGAAGTATAAAATTAACTGAGACTGAACGCTTAAGAAGACGGACTCTTGGCTTATGTCTGTACTGTGGCCTTAAAGGACATTTATTAAGGGATTGTCCTACTAGGCCAGTAAAAGCCAGGGCTTAACTCTAGTCCAGGGAACTGAGTTAAGCCAAAATAGTGGTCATTCCCTATACAAGAAACTCTTTGTTCCAGTAACTCTTCTAATTGGACATAAGAAGATCTATACCCAAGCTCTAATTGATTCTGGTGCTGGAGGTGTGTTCATTGACTCTACATTTGTTTCTACTCATTCTATACCCTTACTAAAGAAGGAGTATTCCATTTCAGTCTCTACGGTCAGTGGAGATCCTTTGGGTTCTGGATACATTCAGTTTTCTACTCAACCCTTAATCCTCACCGTAGGAATACTTCATTCTGAGACAATTTGTTTCGATGTCATTCCCACTCCGCAATTTCCCATTATCTTGGGACTACCCTGGCTCCAGATTCACAATCCCATTTTTTCTTGGACTTTCGGTGAACTCACTTCCTGGGGATCTACATGCCAGACTAAATGTCTTCAAAAGATTACTAAGTTACCACTCACTATTGCTCTCACAGTTGAAACTCCGGAATCCTTACCTATGCATTACCATGACTTTGTGGATGTCTTCTCCAAAAAAGAAGCGGAACGTCTTCCTCCTCATCGCCCTTTTGATTGTCCCATTGACCTCCTTCCTGGGGCTGCCTATCCTCGAGGCAAGACATATCCACTTTCTAAACCAGAAAACATGGCTCTGGAAGAATATATAAAAGACAATCTGGCTAGAGGATTTATTCGACCCTCCTCTTCCCCTGTAGGGGCTGGTTTCTTTTTTGTGGGAAAAAAGGATGGCGGATTAAGACCCTGTATTGATTATCGTGGATTGAATCAGATTACCATCAAGAACAGTTATCCTCTGCCCCTTATTCCTGAACTTTTTACTTATCTTCAGGGAGCCACCATTTTCACCAAACTCGACCTACGTGGTGCATACAACTTGATCCGTATACGCAAAGGAGATGAGTGGAAGACTGCCTTTAACACTCGATTTGGGCATTATGAATATCTGGTCATGCCCTTCGGGCTATGCAATGCTCCGGCGGTTTTCCAGCATTTTGTAAATGAGATCTTTCGTGATTTTTTGAATATTTTTGTTATCATATATCTGGACGACATCTTAATTTTTTCTCAGAACCACCAAGATCATGTGCACCACGTCAAGAAAGTACTTCAACGTCTAAGAGAATTCCATCTGTTTGCTAAACTGGAGAAATGTTCTTTCCATCAAAAATCCATACCCTTTCTGGGTTATGTAATATCGGCATCTGGATTCGAAATGGACCCTACTAAACTTTCTGCCATTTTGGATTGGCCTAGACCTGATTCTTTGAAGGCTTTACAACGTTTCCTAGGCTTCGCCAATTATTACAGAAAGTTCATCAAGAATTTTGCTACTATTACTTCTCCTCTTACTTCTCTCACAAGAAAAGGACAAAACTGTAAAGTATGGCCGTCTGAGGCTATAGAAGCTTTTGAATCTCTCAAAGAATCTTTTTCCTCAGCTCCTATCCTTCGTCATCCAAATCCTGAGTTTCAATTTATTCTGGAGGTGGATGCTTCCTCTGTTGCTGCTGGAGCGGTTCTGTCTCAAAGAATACCAGAGACTGGAAGGATTCATCCTGTTGCTTTTTTCTCTAAAAAATTCTTCTCTCGGTTTCACTATAATTTGTCTTACATACCTGGATCAAAAAATATTAAAGCAGACGCACTTTCCAGACAATTTCAAGATACCCCAGTTCCTGAGTCTGGTACCATTCTCCAACCTCATGAAGTCATTGCCCAGTTAACAACTTCTGGGTTACAAGAATTACAGTCCGCTCAAGAGCATCTTCCTTTGTCCTGTAAACCTCCCAATGGTTTACTCTTTGTTCCTGAACGCCTTCGTTCCAAGATTTTATTTTGGGCTCATGATAGTCCCCTTTCTGGACATCCTGGCATCAGTATTACCACTCGAAACCTCAAACAACATGTCTGGTGGCCTACACTCTCTCAAGATGTGAAGGATTACGTCTCAGTATGCACACAATGTGCCATGAACAAAACTCCACGCCAACTTCCTTCAGGATTACTCCAACCATTGCCTATACCTCACCAGCCTTGGACTCATGTATCCATGGACTTTATTACCGATCTTCCCTTGTCCACTGGGAACAATACTATCTGGGTGGTGGTCGACAGGTTCACTAAGACGGCTCATTTTGTACCCTTGCCAGGATTACCATCTGCCAAAAGACTCTCTGAACTTTTTATTCTACATATTGTAAGAATCCATGGATTTCCTCTAGATATTGTTTCAGATAGAGGGGTACAATTCGTTTCTCGATTTTGGAGGTCACTTTGTAAACATTTTGGTACTACTATATCTCTCTCTACTTCTCACCACCCACAATCGAATGGTCAGACTGAAAGAGTAAACCAGTGTCTTGAAACTTATCTTAGACATTATGTGGATCATTATCATTCAAACTGGACTTCTTACCTTCCTTTGGCTGAATTGGCCCATAATGCCCGGTACAATTCCTCCCTTCAGACTTCTCCTTTTCATGCAGCTTACGGATATCAGCCTAGGACATTCCCTTTGCATACTTCCTCCACAGTGAATCCTGCTTCTGATCTTACAGCCCGAAGATTAACTCGACATTGGCAGAAGATACATCGTATTCTTTCTGTAACTTCTAGACGTTACAAGTTCTTTTCGGATCTTCGACGGAAAAAGTCTCCCAAATATCGCCCTGGTGATAAAGTTTGGATTTCCTCTCGATTTCTTCGCCTGAAACAACCTTCTAACAAATTGGGACCACGATATGTGGGTCCTTTCCGAATACTGGGTCAGGTATGTTCCACTGCTTATCGGGTAGCTTTACCCAAGTCTCTCAAAGTCCATCCAGTATTTCATGTTTCTCTTTTAAAACCTGTGATGTTTAACAGGTATTCTAAGCCTTTTTCTAAACCTCCACCGTTATTGGTGCATGGACATCCTGAGTTTGAGATCAGCCATATTTTAGATTCCAAATTGCGGGGCAAGAAATTGTATTATCTCATTCATTGGAAGGGTTATCCAGTCACGGAACGTTCTTGGGAACCTGCTCATCAAGTAAATGCTCCTATATTGGTCAAGTCCTTCCACAAGACTCATCCTGATAGACCTGGTCCTGTTCCCCGGAGGGGTCCTTGAGGAGGGGGTGCTGTCATGAGCGCTTCCGTTCATCGCCGTGTCGCCGCGGCTCCCGGAACTCCTCTGTGTCTCTGACGTCATGTTGCTTAGCAACATGACGCTTTCTCTCACACCCCTCTGATGACGGTTACGCTCTGCCCTTTAAATCTCGGCGGGAGATCTGAATCTGGGCCCGTTTGTTGTTTCCCTGGATTGTGAGTACCATATCAGTTTTGTTCTTCTGTGTACCGACTTCTGCCTGCCTGACCAAGCCTCTTGCCTAATCCCTACTTGCTGATATTTGGACATTGACTTCTGCCTGCCTGACCTTGCCTGTAGCTATTACCCTTTTGCTGATACTTTGATGCCGACTTCTGCTTGCCTGACCCTGTCTTTTGCCAATACCTTTTGCTGATATTTGGATGCCGACTTCTGCCTGCCTGACCTTGCTTTGGCCTTTACCTTTAAACCTATTCTTTGTTAAACAACACCTGCTTAAAAGGGACATTTACTTTTACAAGCTGCAAAAGAGAACTTTGCCTTTCTGTTTTTTATACACCTGCTTAAAAGGGACATTTACTTTTACAAGCTGCAAAAGAGAACTTTGCCTTTCTGTTTGTTATACACCTGCTTAAAAGGGACATTTACTTTTACAAGCTGCAAAAGAGAATTTTGCCTTTCTGTTTGTTATACACCTGCTTAAAAGGGACATTTACTTTTACAAGCTGCAAAAGAGAACTTTGCCTTTCTGTTTGTTATAAACCTGCTTAAAGGGACATTATACTTTTACAAGCTGCAAAAGAGAACTTTTCCTTTGTTTTACAAGCCTGCTAAAGAGGACCTTTTTCAGAAGCTTCAAGTAAGAGCATTTCCTTTTTGTTCTTTGAACTACTTAAAGGGACGTTTTATCCTTTGTGGCTTTCCTGCATTCTGGAACAATATTCATTTTTGTTATCTTCTAATCTGCTTCCTGAGTGGGTCACGTCCTGGATATTTCTCAGTGTGCTAGCGTGTGCTTTCAATTCACGCTAGCAGTTGGGTTACATCCCGGATTGATTCCTGAGCGGCTGACAAAAAGTTTTTAATAAACTTTCTATAGTAATTGGCGAACCCCAAAAAACATTGAATAGACCGAAGACCAACTGGGCGAGGCCACTGCAGAACTGCAGATAACTTGTCAGGATCCATGGAGAACCCTGCAACAGAGATAACATAACCTAGGAAGGTTACTTGAGTCTGATGGAACTCACATTTCTTGAGTTTATAAAACAGGCCGTTCTCACGTAGTCTCTGAAGAACCCGTGTAACATCAGAACGATGAGCCTCAAGTGTGGGGGAGTGTATGAGGATGTCGTCTAAGTACACCACAACACACTGTTGCAACATATCTCATAGGACATCATTAATAAATTCCTGGAAAACAGCAGGAGCATTACATAGTCCAAAGGGCATTACAAGATACTCATAATGCCCGCTCCTGGTGTTAAATGCTGTTTTCCATTCGTGGCCCTCCTTAATCCTAACGAGATTGTACACTCCTCTCAAATAAAGTTTAGTAAAGACCGTAGCTCCCTTGAGGCGGTCAAAGAGTTCCGTAATGAGCGGAATAGGGTAAGCATTCTTAATGGTAAGACGATTAAGACCCCTATAATCGATACATGGTCTTAACTCGCCACCCTTTGTCTTCACAAAGAAGAAGCCAGCCCCTGCAGGAGAGCAGGATTTGCGGATAATCCCCCTTGACAGAGCATCGGCAACATACTCCTCCATAGCACAATTCTCTGCAACAGACAAAGGGTACACCCGGCCCCGAGGAGGAATGGCTCCGGGTTGCAGGTCTATGGCGCAATCGTAAGACCGGTGAGGAGGCAACGTACCGGCAATCACCTTGTCAAACACGTCTAGGAACTCTCTGTACTCCTCTGGCAATTGAGAAATTGAAGAAGTGCACAAGACTTTAACTGGTTTCCGAAGACAAGTGGAAATACATTGCAGGAACCACAACAAAATTTTGGACCTGCGCCAGTCGAGACTGGGATTGTGCTTTTGGAGCCAGGGATAACCTAGAACAACCGGAAAATGCGGAGAGTTTATCACCTGGAACTGGAGGGTTTCAAAATGGAGAGCCCCAACAGCCATGGACAACGGAGCAGTTTCATGAGTAACGAGTGCGGGCTGAAGGGGCCTGCCATCAATGGCCTCAGTAGCAAGCGGAACAGACCGAGGCAAAACAGGAATGGAGTGCTTTGATACAAAAGCACTGTCAATGAAATAGCCCGCAGCACCAGAGTCAACAAGAGCCTGAGTGACTATGGAGGAGTCCACCCAGGAAAGGACAACTGTGACCAAAGGTTTCTCCTTAAGCAGTTCCGAGGATGAGGATAAACCACCCAAGGTCTGTCTCCGACAGGACCTTAGGTGTGAGCATTTCCCGGCCGTGTAGGACAAGACTTCAAAAGGTGGCCCTGTAACCCACAATAGAGGCAGAGCCCCTCCCTCCTCCTAAAGGCCCTCTCCGTCGTGGAGAGATGCGTGAATCCCAACTGCATCGGCTCAGCAGTACCTGGTGACTCGGGACCAGGAGGCATGGGAGGAGAGGGAGGCATGGGTGGGAACAAACACGTAGGAGAGAACGGAACAGAAGGCTTCCGCAAGCGCTCCTTGAAAGAGGGCGTCTCTCTGATTCTGATGTCAATTAGGATCAAAAAAGACACCAATGCCTCGAGATCCTCTGGTAAATCTCTGGCAGCAACTTCGTCTTTAATCGCATCAGAGAGCCCATGAAAGAAGGCGGCAACAAGGGCTTCATTGTTCCAACCTACCTCTGCGGCAAGCGTACAGAACTCAATAACATACTGAGCAACAGATCTTGTACCTTGCTAAAAGGACATGAGTCGTTTAGCAGCAGAGGAGGAGCGAGCCAGAACATCAAATACCCTTCGAAAGGAGGCCACAAATTCAGGGTAATTTGAAATCACAGGTTTATTTGTCTCCCACAAGGGATTAGCCCAGGCAAGAGCTGTGTCAGAGAGTAACGAGATGAGAAATCCCACCTTAGCTCTGTCAGAGGGAAACACCTGAGGTAACATCTCAAACTAAATGCCCACCTGGTTCAAAAACCCTCTGCACTAAATAGGATCGCCTCCATATCACTGAGGTAGAGGTGCAGAACCGGACATGCTCCTGATAGCCATAGCTTGCGGGACACTTTGGTCCAAATGTGCAGTGTGAGTCCGCAGGGTTTGCAGGGCTAGTGCAAATTGATCCAAGCGGTGATCCTGTACATCCATCCTGGAAATGATGGCAGGTAAAGGTGGATAATTAGCAGCATCAGGATTCATGGCCTTTGCATAACGTCAGGGTGCCAGGAATCAGACTGAGACGAGAAGTGCAAAAATAATCACACCTTTATTAATAGCAAAAAATTATAAAAAGTCCACAAGTCAAATAACAAGCCAGGAGTCAAAACCAGAGCTGGTAGTCAGACGAGCCAAGTCAGGAGCCAAGGCGAATAGTCAGATGAGCCGGAATCAGGAACAAGGAAAACAGCAGAGTCAGGAACAAGCCAGGGATCAGGAACCAGGAAGGACGTCAGGCAGCCAGGTAATACACAGGAACACAAACAGGTCTGAGACATCGCAAAGGCAAAGCATACTGAACAGAGGCCCGTTAAATAATAAGTGATGACATCACAATTCTGAGACTGCATCCTGTCTCACATGCATGATGCACACCAGTCTGGCCATAAAAGGAAGTGCAGGAAATGAGCAGCATCCCCCACAATGCACCATAGTCAGGAAGAGAGGTGAGTAAAATGGCTGCCAGCAGCACATGGCAAACACAACAGAGAAAAAACCCTGACAGTAACTCATTGATGGTTACAGAAAGCAATTGATTTTCCAAAGTTATTTTATCCAAGGGGTGTGCTACCCAGTGACGTGCTGTCATAGGAGGCAGGTGAGGCAACATTACACCTTTTAAATTCTATTTTATTAATAAAATACAAAATCTTAAAGTTTATGAAATTAAAAAAATAAATTGTACCCCAACTTACCCCCCCTAGCCCCCCACCCCCCCAAACGCCGACTCCACCATCAAGAACTGTGAACATATGTAGAAGAGAATAGTTGATTCATTGCGATCCATATTGCGCAATGAAGGAGAGGCTGTGAGTGTGAGCCGTTCAGCTCCTCTCCATTGCGCAACATGGATGGCTTTGTAGGCCAGAGACAGCGCGACCCAGTGGCGCTTAAGGCTCTCTTTGTGACCCATACCGCTCCCTATTGAGGCTGCTTCTAAGCAGCCTCGGGAACCCTCAGCCAATTGGCGGTCGACTCCAGTTTGAGATTCACGTGACTGAGTCTCTCATCTACGTCACTGTCACACAGGAACTTCGGGAAGAGAGCCCGCTTCAAAATTAGCTGTTAAGTGCCTGTGTGAGATATCATAGGAGTCACAGTCACTACATCATGGCGCCATCTCTGCCTCAGTGAGTCAGGTCAGGAGTGAGTCGGACTGTGGAGTCAACTGTCAGGAGTAGGACAGGACGTCAGTAGGACTAGGAGCCGGAGGAGCGTAGTAGCCAGAGGTAGGTGACGGACGGTGGGGGTCAGGTCAGTCAGTGAAGTCACAGTGAGTGCTTGAGTGGCTGGTCAGTTGCTTACAGTTACAAGTAGTGAAGTGAAGTGACTAGTGAGCGCTAAGCTTAAGCTGCCTTTACTTAGTTATGACATCCATTCCGATCACAGACACAGTGAAGTACTAGTACGACACGACTGACAGCCATGAGTCCAGACCCACCCAGCACTGCCAGCAGGTCACTCCCACAGAGTGGGAAACAGGTTGTGTTTTTTTTTCATAAATTTTTTTTTTGCATGGACCCAGGAGGGGGGGGGGGGGGGTCGCGGGTGCCGGGGGGGTTGCGGGTGCCGCGAGGGGGGGGGGGTCACGGGTGCCGCGGGTGTGGCACAGCTGAGCCATGTCAGGTCTGGCTGGAGTGGAGGAGAGGAGATGCTCCTAAAAGTGTTGCCCGCCTATCAGAGGGTCTAGTGGGGGTATCATTTTATTGCTGGGGCATCATTTATTGCAGCAGGGGGGCTGGGGGAATCATTTTATTGCAGGGGGGCTGGTGGCAATGGCATAATATTTTTGTTGGGGGCATCATTTTATTGCAGGGGAGCTGAAGGCATCATTTATTGCTGGGGGCATCATTTTATTGCTGTGGCATAATTTTTTTGCAGGGGGGCTGGGGGCATCATTTTATTACAGGGGTGCTGGGGGCATCATTTTATTGCAGGGGCTGGGGCATCATTTATTGCTGGGGGCATCATTTTATTGCTGTGGCATAATTTTTTTGCAGGGGGGCTGGGGGCATCATTTTATTACAGGGGTGCTGGGGGCATCATTTTATTGCAGGGGCTGGGGCATCATTTATTGCTGGGGGCATCATTTTATTACAGGGGTTGGGGGCATAATTTATTGTTAGGGGCACCATTTTATTGCAGGGGATGGGGGCATCATTTATTGCAGGGGTCTGGGGGCATCATTTATTGCAGTGGGGCTGGGGGCATCATTTTATTGCAAGGGGGCTCAGGGCATAATTTTATTGCAGGGGGGCTCAGGGCATCATTTTATTGCAGGGGGGGCTGGTGGCATTATTTTATTGCAGGGGGGCTGGGGGCATCATTTATTGCAGTGGGGCTGGGGACATCATTTATTGCAGGGGGGCTCAAGGCATTATTTTATTGCAGGGGGCTGGGGGCATCCTTTTATTGCAGCGGGCTGGGGGCATCATTTTATTGCAGGGAGATTGGGGGCATCATTTATTGCAAGGGGATGGGGTCATCATTTATTGCAGGGAGCTGGGGGCTTAATTTTATTTCTCTTCCTACTACTACCATAACTGGGTTAATAAATAGTTGAATAACCACACATTATATATAAAATAGCCTGTCTTAAACCTTATTTCTCTGGTAAAATTGTAATTGCTCAGTGATGTCTCTGCAAGACTTGCAGAAACATCACTGAGCTATTAAATTTTACCAATTTAATAGCTCAAATTAGGTTTTAGACACTAAGGCATACTTTTTTTATATATATAATGTGTGTTTATTTAGCCAAGTTATGGTACTAGTAGGAATGATCCAGCTACATAGCCTAATAGTGCAAACTGCACTAGGCATCAGTCTTTGATTGTATTCACCTGCCACAATCTTTTTGTAAAACATTATATATGGTTTTGCACAGGTTGGCAGGCGGGCACACATTGTTCTGGCCTTTGTTTTCTCAGTAACAGATAGTTAACTTAAGCTTTTCAGTTTGCACAGTGCAGTGCAAGATCGTTTATTTAGTGAGTAATATAATGCAATACATTGGTAGTTTATTTTATAGTCTATCTATGGTGATATACTGTATATATATTATATATACATACATAAGTGTGCAAGCAAAACCCCTCCTATAAGAAAAAAATAGCTTCCATCAATCACTGCTTATCTGTCTAAACTTAAAGGTTGTACAGTGCTATAGACAATTTGATATTTCATACTATTGTGCACTTACTAAGCATCAGGCTGGCATATCCTGATAATGCTGACAGGACAAAAGAAAATAACCTGCTTGCACGTATTTTTTGTGAGCCAGGCAGCTTATGAAATCAATGAAATTGTTATCAAGGTGGTTAGAATTCTGCTTAATGTTCCCACTCTTTCTATAAACATAGTGACGTATATTACAACTGAGCTCAGTTACCAGATTGGTGTTTGTCTGTTTGCTGACTATAGGTAGCCTAGACACATAAATATAACAGTACTCTTAGTAATCTGTCCTCGACTAGTTAAAGGGAAATGCTTTTTTTAATGACATTTCACCATTCATCTATAATTGCTTTGCTTTAAAACGTATTTGAGGTTAAGAAAACATGTTGTGTCTCCATGATGTGCATTTTTGTGTGTGTGTCACTGCAGTATGTATGACTAGTACTACCATGATTCTTGTCTTGTGTGTATCAAATGGAGTAACTAAATCTGGGAAATCTTTCTAGGTGAGGGCGACCAAGCAAAGAAAGCTTTTGGAAGTGAAGAGACACAGGCCCCAATTGCATATCTTAGTTCATGTAGAAAAAGTTCTGGTATCCTTTAATGCAACCCCTAAGTCTTGTGCTGCCCAGTGCACAGCATGTTTTATTGTCAGCTCAAGAGTATACTTTTTGACCTTTTTTCTACCATGCTTTTATAAAACCATATTAGTATTGGTAGGTATATGGACAGGACACTCACTAGATTAGGTAGGACATTTCTACATAATCCCGTGTCCATACCTACCAATACAGATATGGTTCTATAAAAGCATGGTAGAAAAAAAGATAAAAAAGTATACTCTTGAGCTGACAATAAAACATGCTGTGCACTGGGCAGCACAAGACTTAGGGGTTGCATTAAAGGATACCAGAACTTTTACTACATGAACTAAGATATGCAATTGGGGCCTGTGTCCCCTCACCGCCAAAAGCTTTCTTTGCTTTGCAACCCTGGCTGCTTCACTATTTGTGCAGCATATAATTCCTCTTCTTCTAGTCTTCTCCTCTTGTAAGGCTAACTGTGTATGATGGACAAAACAATAAGGGTTAACAAAAAAAACAAAAGGCCTCCCAAAAATATGAGAGGAGTAGATACCCCCTATATATAATCTTGTTTAGTAGGCACTGGCAGTGTAAGATATAAAGCACTAGAGGCATCATTCAGCTGTGTAACTAGCATTGCTAATTGTATTAGTGGCAGTGCTAGTTAGGGGGGTATCATATGGGTAGACTTGATGGGCCTTTTTGGTTCTTATCTACCGTCAAATTCTATGTTTCATAGCCAGTGCCTCACCAACCTCTGACCTCACCGCACGTCACTGGTGCTACCAAGTATTAAATTGAGGGTACCAATAATTTTGTCCAGTCCATTTTTGGAGTTTTGCATGGAATGTGTCAGAATTTGCTTTTTTTCTCCACTTTTTTGTGTCATACAAATACAAACAAAATAAATAAACATGAGAATGATTAAACATTTGTAATTGCAACACTTTTCTGGGCGAAGTGGTGCATTATCTGACAGAAATGCAGGGGTGCCAATATTTTTGGCCATGACTGTATATATATATATAATTTTTTTTAGAAAAGGAATTTAAAAAAAAAAGCCTTATATTTTGGACTGTAGTTTATGAATCGCTCGATATATTAAATCAGTCAAAAAATCAAACAGCACTAAACAACACACAAACAGCACCTTAGTCCCTTTTTCTCTTGGTGACCAGTGGTACAGAGGAGACTGCTTTCCTCTCCAGTATTCCAATGTTGCACAAATCCACAGCACCAAATGTTATAGAAAAACTTAGAAATGTATTTGGGTACAAACAAATGCAATGTTTCGGGAGCCATTCCCTTAATAACATAATTAAGGGAATGGCTCCTGAAACGTTGCATTTGTTTGTACCCAAATAAATTTCTATGTTTTTCTATAACATTTGGTGCTGTGGATTTGTGCAACATCAAAAAATCAAACAGATCATTGTTATTAAATGGTGGAATTGCAATGCTAAGTCAAATAACAAGGGTAAATATTAAAATGATATGAAACAGTGCTACATTAGTATGTTAAATCATAGTAAATATAAAAAAACAGTCTGTGTTAAAACCCCCCCATAAACAACGTATTTGTTTTCTTGTAAAATGAACTTAGAAATTCTCAGTTGAGCCAATGGGGCCTATTTATGAAAGGTCTTGCGGCCCTGATCTGACAGTGCGGATCAGGTCCGCAAGACCTCGCTGAATGCAGAGAGCAATACGCTCTCTGTATTCAGCATTGCACCAGCTGGTGCAGCGCCCCCCCCCTGCTGACTCGCGGCCGCCAGCAGGGAGGTGTCAATCAACCCGATTGTATTCGATCGGGTTGAATTGCAGCGATTCCTGTCCGCCTCATCAGAGCAGACGGACAGGGTTATGGAGCAGCGGTCTTTAGGTCTGAAGACTCGCCAGAAATACGGCCCTTTAAGCTCCATACGGAGCTTGATAAATGGGCCTCTATGTCTATAAGAGGGGGAACTAAAGTTCTCAGCTGGATGTTTGTGACATGATTTTTGCAGCCAAAGTCCTCTAGCGAGCATGGGCAAGAAACTGACTTCCTGTTGCTAGTGCAAGTATCTGCTAGTACACGTGTATCCTGTGAAGCCAGGTCATGTTCTGGTAGCAAGAATTAGAATATTTCTTAAACAAATGCTGATAAGCAGTTCATGGTAATAACTGCCAATGTATATAATCAAAATGTTTAGAATATTAAAAATAGACCATCATTTTTAGTAGTAGTATATACTTTAAATTGCCTTTAGGAAGAGGTGGTATTTATACATAAGTAGTTTTTGTTTGTTTTTAACCACCTCTTCTGGTAGTTCAAGATAATGACTACTACTGTAAATGAGAATGGAAACAAGAAGCAGAAGATCAGAATATTAATAAAAAAAGTCAATCATTTTCAGGGGTGGTATTTGTACCTTTTTTTTTTTTTTATTTGTCATATACATTTTGCAGCAAAAGTTCTCTACTGAGCATGGGCAAAAAAAGAGCTTGTGCACTTGTCTTCTAGCAACCAGTAAAAAGGGAAAGATCCTCCTCAGCCTTGTGTAGAGGTCACAGCCCCTTTTGTAGGACTGTGACAGGTAGTAATAGACCCTGCTTAAATGATGTTAAAAAAATAAATAAAAGTTAAAATCCTTTTTAAAATGACAAATAATACATATTGCAATGATTTCTATGAACTAGTAATCACTGCTTAGTGCTTTCTTTAAAAGAACAATATCAGTTTTATATCCCTTTAAAATATGGGATCAAACTGAAATTTACAAAGCCAACATTAAGGAAAGAAAAAACTGCCTGAAAATAAAAGGCCATATTACAAGTAGAGCGCAAAATATTTCTTCCACAAAATCAAAATTTGCGCTCAACTTAATACAAGTGCACGCAAATGTGCGCTGGTATTACAAGTGAGGTTGTGTTCGCATTACACAGAAGCATTGTGCTCACGAGAGCGCATTTCCATATGCTCCAATGGGAAACACAGCACGAGAACTATCGCAGCAAATATAAATATATATGTATATGAATGTTAATATGTGTAGCATTAATCAGCCACTTGCAATGGCTGATTATTTATCGCACGCCGTAAACTAATGAGATGGTAAGAAAAATATAACTTTGCGTAGGAATCCTCAATCCCTTTCTTATTTATTTATTAAGAATTATTTAAAGGGGCATCTTGTGATCATGATTGGTTTACATAAAAAAAAAAGATTTAAAATATATACATACTTAATCATGTTGTTGCCTTACTTAGGACAAAATCATTTTCTATAAAATCAACTTGCTTTCTTAAAAGTATGTCAAAATCACTCATATCACATTAGTAAATCTCGATTCGTATTAACACCTTAACTCTACATGCTGTATGATTAGTATTCATAAATAAAGCTTGTAATGTTATATATACAAATGACATAAAATAACAAATATTGTTAGATTTATGCTTCAATACACATTTTTGTTTTTTTAGAAAGTCAAACTCTGCATCATCCTAGATACCCAGGTCATAGACACATTTTGTAATTGAGACAATAGGGGCTAATATTGGTTCATGGACGGATATTTCCTAAATTTACATTCTGAAGATTATTATCTACTACTCTACTGAAACAAATTACTAGAAATACACTTACGCCTAGATTTAGAGATCTGCGTTAGTCATCAAAACCAGCGGTCCAAACGCTGGTTTTGGCCTACCGCTGGTATTTAGAGTCTTGTAGGTAAGGGTCTAACGCTCACTTTCCAGCCGGGACTTTTCCATACCGCAGATCCCCTTACGTCAATTGCGTATCCTATCTTTTCAATGGGATCTTTCTAACGCCGGTATTTAGAGTCTTGGCTGAAGTGAGCGTTAGAAATCGACAAGACTCCAGCCGCAGAAAAAAGCCAGGAGTTAAGAGCTTTCTGGGCTAACGCCGGTTCATAAAGCTCTTAACTACGGTGCTATAAAGTACACTAACACCCATAAACTACCTATGCACCCCTAAACCGAGGCCCCCCCACATCGCCGCCACTCTATTAAATTTTATTAACCCCTAATCTGCCGACCGCACACCGCCGCAGCCTACATTATCCCTATGTATCCCTAATCTGCTGCCCCTAACATCGCCGACCCCTACATAATATTTATTACCCCCTAATCTGCCCCCCCAACGTCGCCGCTACCTACCTACAATTATTAACCCCTAATCTGCCGACCAGACCTCACCGCTACTATAATAAATGTATTAACCCCTAATCCGCCTCACTTCCGCCTCAAAAACCCTATAATAAATAGTATTACCCCTAATCTGCCCTCCCTAACATCGCCGACACCTAACTTCAAGTATTAACCCCTAATCTGCCGACCGGACCTCACCGCTACTCTAATAAATGTATTAACCCCTAAAGCTAAGTCTAACCCTAACACCCCCCTAAATTAAAAATAATTTAAATCTAACAAAATAAAATAAATCTTATTAAATAAATTATTCCTATTTAAATCTAAATACTTACCTGTAAAATAAACCCTAATATAGCTACAATATAAATAATAATTATATTGTAGCTATTTTAGGATTAATATTTGTATTTATTTTACAGGTAACTTTGTATTTATTTTAACCAGGTACAATAGCTATTAAATAGTTAATAACTATTTAATAGTTACCTAGTTAAAATAATTACAAAATTACCTGTAAAATAAATCCTAACCTAAGTTACAATTAAACCTAACACTACACTATCAATAAATTAATTAAATAAACTATCTACAATTATCTACAATTAAATCAACTAAACTAAATTACAAAAAAAACAAACACTAAATTACAAAAAATAAAAAAAGATTACAAGATTTTTAAACTAATTACACCTACTCTAACCCCCCTAAAAAAATAACAAAGCCCCCCAAAATAAAAAAATGCCAATCAGATTGAGCTTGCATTCTATTGGCTGTTCCTATCAGCCAATAGAATGCGAGCTCAATCTGATTGGCTGATTGGATCAGCCAATCCGATTGAACTTGAATCTGATTGGCTGATTCAATCAGCCAATCAGATTTTTCCTACCTTAATTCCGATTGGCTGATAGAATCCTATCAGCCAATCGGAATTCGAGGGACGTCATCTTGGATGACGTCATTTAAAGGAACCTTCATTCGGACTTAGGACGTCGTTAGAAGAGGATGGATCCGCGTCGGCTGCTTCAAGATGGTCCCGCTCCGTGCCGGATGGAAGAAGATAGAAGATGCCGCTTGGATGAAGATGTTTGCCGGTCCGGATCTCCTCTTCTTGCCGGATAGAATGAAGACTTCGGAGCCTCTTGTGGACCTCTTCTTGCCGGATAGGATGAAGACTTCGGACCCTCTTCTGGACGGATTGGTGATACCCGGCGTGGTGAAGACAAGGTAGGAAGATCTTCAGGGGCTTAGTGTTAGTTTTTTTAAGGGGGGTTTGGGTTAGATTAGGGGTATGTGGGTGGTGGGTTGTAATGTTGGGGGGGGTATTGTATGTTTATTTAAATGCAAAAGAGCTGTTTTCTTTGGGGCATGCCCCGCAAAAGGCCCTTTTAAGGGCTGGTAAGGTAAAAGAGCTGTTAAATTTTTATTTTAGAATAGGGTAGGGCATTTTTTTATTTTGGCGGGCTTTGCTATTTTTTTAGGGGGCTTAGAGTAGGTGTAATTAGTTTAAAATTCTAGTAATCTTTTTTTATTTTTTTGTAATTTAGTGGGGTTTTTTTTTTTTAATTTAGTGTTTTTTTTTAAATTTAGTTTAGTTGATTTAGTGTAGTGTTAGGTTTAATTGTAACTTAGGTTAGGATTTATTTTACAGGTAATTTTGTAATTATTTAACTAGGTAGCTATTAAATAGTTATTAACTATTTAATAGATATTGTACCTAGTTAAAATAAATACAAAGTTGCCTGTAAAATAAATATTAATCCTAAAATAGCTACAATATAATTATTATTTATATTGTAGCTATATTAGGGTTTATTTTACAGGTAAGTATTTAGCTTTAAATAGGAATAATTTATTTAATAAGAATTATTTTATTTTGTTAGAATAAAATTATATTTAACTTAGGGGGGTGTTAGGGTTAGGGTTAGACTTAGCTTTAGGGGTTAATACATTTATTAGAGTAGCGGTGAGGTCCGGTCGGCAAATTAGGGGTTAATAATTGTAGGTAGGTGGCGGTGACGTTGGGGGCAGCAGATTAGGGGTTAATAAATATAATATAGGGGTCGGCGGTATTAGGGGCAGCAGATTAGGGGTACATAGGGATAACGTAGGTTGCGGCAGTGTACGGAGCGGCAGATTAGGGGTTAAAAATAATATGCAGGGGTCAGCGATAGCGGGGACGGCAGATTAGGGGTTAATAAGTGTAAGATTAGGGGTGTTTAGACTCGGGGTTCATGTTAGGGTGTTAGGTGCAGACTTAGGAAGTGTTTCCCCATAGGAAACAATGGGGCTGCGTTAGGAGCTGAACGCTGCTTTTTTGCAGGTGTTAGGTTTTTTTTCAGCTCAAACTGCCCCATTGTTTCCTATGGGGGAATCGTGCACGAGCACGTTTTTTAATCTGGCGGCGTCCGTAAGCAACGCTGGTATTGAGAGTTGCAGTGGCGGTAAATATGCCTGTACGCTCCCTTTTTGGAGCCTAACGCAGCCCTTCAGAGAACTCTAAATACCAGCGTTGTTTAAAAGGTGCGGGGGAAAAAAACCACTCGTAGCTAACGCACCCCTTTGGCCGCAAAACTCTAAATCTAGGCGTTAGATTTTTTAAGTATCAGGTACTTTGAACAATACCCAATCAATACAAGGCATTCAAAAGAATGAGAGTTTGGAAATTCTAATAAACTAAAGTGTATTATCTTGACATTCAATATATAAACAAACCGATCAGAGCTGCATTCTGGCACAAGTTTAGGGCTAGATTACAATTGGATCACTATTTAGCGCTTTAACAACAGTAGAAGTAAACTTTTTGCGCTCCGGGTTGCATTCATATTACAAGTTTAAAGTAAAAAGTTAGCGTGTGATTGAAAACCTGGCTCGCGCAAAGAGTTGAAGTTTAAATATTGAAACCATGTTAACGTATTCTCCCATAGATTTCATGGAGTGCGCAAACTGGAAAAAATAAATAAATGGAGTGCGCAAACTGGAAAAATAACACCTATACTCGCACCCTAATAGTAATATTAAATAAATATGATTTTTCACGTTTTCAGGTATTTGACTGCAAAAGGCAACAATGTGCTCACACACACACACATATATATATATATGTGAATATATGTGTGTACATATGTATTTATATATGTTAATACATATATACACATATAAATACATAAATACATCTGTACACACACATATTTATATATATATATATATATATATATATATACACACATACACACAAACACACATATTTAGACATGTCTATGTATGTATGTATATGGTAAAGCCTTTTACAGCCCTTTTTTTCAAACACCTTATACCATATATCTTTGAGCCCTTTTAACTTTTTTATCAAATTTTTTTCAATATTTTTTATCAGATAGTGTTTATATGAGGGCAACTGTACTTTCACATGTATTTATTTTGTGTTTAAAGGGACACTGTATCCAATTGTTTTCTTTTATAATTCAGATGGAGCATGCAATTTTAAGCAACTTTCTAATTTACTCCTATTATAATTGTTACTTCGTTCTCTTGCTATATTTATTTGAAAAAGCAGAAATGTAAGCAAAGGAGCCGGACCATTTTTGGTTCAGCACCTAGGTTGCGCTAGCTTATTGGTGGCTAAATGTACTCCCCGATCACAAGCGCTATGCTTTTGCTGAACCAAAAATGGGCCGGCTCCTTAGCCTAGATTCCAGCTTTTTCAAATAAAGATAGCAAGAGAACAAAGGAAAATTGATAGTAGGAGTAATTCAGAAAGTTTCATAAAATTGCGTGCTCTATCTGAATCATTAAAGAAAAAAATTGGGTTTAGTATCCCTTTAATGCAACTTTTTTTCTTCCCCTACCCTTTTAACTTTTTTTCTTCCCCTACAATGCGCCACTTGTAATCTAACCCTTAAAAGTTCCATACTATGGGGCCTATTTATCAAGCTCCATACGGAGCTTGATGCCCCGTGTTTGGCTCGCCAGAAACACCAAGTTATGAAGCAGCGGTCTAAAGACCGCTGCTCCATAACCTGTCCGCCTGCTCTGAGGCCGCGGACAGCAATCAACCCAATCAGATTCGATTGGGTTGATTGACACCCCCTGCTAGCGGCCCATTGGCCGCAAATCTGCAGGGGGCGGCATTGCACCATCAGCTCACCAGAACTGCTTGTGCAATCCTGAATGCGGAGAGCGTATGCTGTCCGCATTCAGCGATGTCTGTCGGACATGAACCACTGATCGGATCATGTCGGACAAACATTTGATAAATAGGCCCCATAGAGGTATGAATTCAGAGTCCACCTCCCCAGATTTGTATAATGTATTTCAAATTTTCTTTGGTAGTGGCTATATGGCCTACTACCAAGTGGCTCCATTACTTGTCTCCTGCAGCCTAAAAGAGGGCATATGATCTTTTGCATGTACATAATTCGCATTTACATATCAAGCCTTGATACATCATCCCTTAGAACATGGTAACTGGATTTCTTGGAGGGGGAATTCGCTTAAAGGGACACTGAACCCAAATTTTTTCTTTAATGATTCAGATAGAGCATGCAATTTTAAGCAACTTTCTAATGTACTCCTATTATCAAATTTTCTTCATTCTCTTAGTATCTTTATTTGAAATGCAAGAATGTAAGTTTAGATGCTGGCCCATTTTTTGTGAACAACCTGGGTTGTTCTTGCTGATTGGTGGATAAATTCATCCACCAATAAAAAAGTGCTGTCCAGAGTACTGAAGCAAAAAAAGCTTAGATGCCTTCTTTTTAAATAAAGATAACATGAGAACGAAGAAAAATTGATAATAGGAGTAAATTACAAAGCTGCTTAAAATTGCATGCTCTATCTGAATCACAAAAGAAAAAAATTGGGTTCAGTGTCCCTTTAAATACTGTTCTGTATGTGCCCTAGAGCAGGGTTCTTCAAACCACGGGTCGGGACCCATTACTGTGTCACAAACAGCATGTTTACTGTGTCGCGACTTGTGTGTGTGTGTTGTAGAAGAGTGTGTGTGTGTATGTGTGTTGTGTAAGAGTGTGAGCTGTATGAGTGTGTGTGTGTGTGTTGTAGAAGAGTGTGTGTGTATATGTGTGTTGTGTAAGAGTGTGAGCTGTATGAGTGTGTGTGTGTGTGTGTGTGTTGAATGATTGCGTGTGTGTATTTGTGTTGTATAAGAGTGTGAGCTGTATGAGTGTGTGTGTGTGTTGAATGATTGTGTGTATGTGTTGTAGAAGAGTGTGTGTGTGTATGTGTGTTGTGTAAGAGTGTGAGCTGTATGAGAGTGTGTGTGTGTGTTGAATGATTGCGTGTGTGTATTTGTGTTGTATAAGAGTGTGAGCTGTATGAGTGTGTGTGTGTGTTGAATGATTGTGTGTGTATTGTATCTGTGTTGTATAAGAGTGTGAGCTGTATGAGAGTGTGTGTGTGTTGTATAAGAGTGTGAGCTGTATGAGTGTGTGTGTGTGTTGAATGATTGTGTGTGTATTGTATCTGTGTTGTATAAGAGTGTGAGCTGTATGAGTGTGTGTGTGTGTTGAATGATTGTGTGTGTATTGTATCTGTGTTGTATAAGAGTGTGAGCTGTATGAGAGTGTGTGTGTGTGTTGTATAAGAGTGTGAGCTGTATGAGTGTGTGTGTGTGTTGAATGATTGTGTGTGTATTGTATCTGTGTTGTATAAGAGTGTGAGCTGTATGAGAGTGTGTGTGTGTTGAATGATTGTGTGTGTGTATGTGTGTTTTATAAGAGTGTGAGCTGTATGAGTGTGTGTGTGTTGAATGATTCTGTGTTGTATAAGAGTGTGAGCTGTATGAGAGTGTGTGTGTGTTGAATGATTGTGTGTGTGTATTTGTGTTGTATGAGTGTGAGCTGTATGAGAGTGTGTGTGGTGTGTGTTTTATGAGAGTTTGTGTATGTATTATTACTTTTTACAACACTTTCAGGGTTGACTACAATCAGGAACAAAGAATGCACACATTTTAGTCACTTGCAAATTTTCAGACCAAGCATAAAAATAGGGTCGTGAAGGTAGTGGTTTCATTTCATTGAGTTTTGGGAAAAAAGGGTTTGAAGAATTCTGCCTTAATAATAATAATCACAATAATGTAAGTAGCTCACTGAACACTGTTTGGACAAAGGAAGAGAATAATCATTTTTTATGTAAAGCTGTCAGAAACAGCTAATACAGCCAATAGAATTACACACAAATATAAGCAGAAAGTTGTTTTTTTCTTGGATTGGTTATGCACATAAAAAAGGTATAAAATCCACGATTTTCTTACGATTTTTGTTGGAGTTTCCACATATCTACATTGAAGCAAAATATGCACAGCCCATGAAAAAGTAAACTATGGCGACTAATGACTTTAATAATGATGAAGACTGCATGAAAGTAGATTGCTTTTCATTTTACTTATATCTATCAATGATGTGTACAGAGTTTAGGGTAATTTTATAAATAACATTTTGAATCATGAATGAACATATGATTGTATTTAAGTCATGTTTAAGTTTCATAGTTTAAAAGTGTGATTTGAACTTCATTGTTAACCTTTTGTTTTAAAACAGTTGGAAATAATTGTGTATATTAACACCTGAACATAAGCACAGAGAAAAGACCAGCGAACAGCATATTTATGCCATTAAAAGAGACAAAGACTGTCAAAAAGTGAAAAAATATGCATAAAATGTAAACTAAAAGGTGTTTTTAGATATTAAAAATCTATTCACATCTTGTTAGTTAATAAGTAAAGTCATCTTGAAATATTTATCTAGCAAGCCCTAGATAAACATTCAATTTGTTCAGGAATTGTAAAAATTGTTAACTTATTTTTTGTCCACGTTGTTATGAAGTTATCTTTTTTGTATATTGTAATGATATTTACGCTATTGTGCCTTTTATTATGCCTATTGTCATAAACTACTGTTTGAAAAGCTCAGCTCCATGCTAACTTTACGTCACATCTCTGACTGTATATAGAAAAATTGAATAAAATTGAATATACTTATTTTTCCAACATTTATGCTGCTTACATTATTCTGGTAACTAAAGACCTGTGAGTTCAACTTCAGCAGCTGTAAAATGAATGAAAACTCTTTAAGGTTTTATTTAAAGTCAGTCAACCTACAGGATCAAAGACAGCATGGTTTTATCTTGGTGGGAATGGTGGAGGTATTTTAGGTGGGGGTTATTAAAGTGAAGAGCAGGAGGGATAACTGTCACTTTTGTCTTAGCTGGGACAGCATCTCTCTTGAGTCTGTCCTGTATAATTAATGGTATTTTATGGTGTGTTTTCTATTGCATTTGAAAGAGGGTGCTAGCCCTTTTTCCTCTTGCCTCTTCTAATTATTGCCATTTTTGGGGTTCTATGGGGTGAGAGAACATTTGGCTAGAGTGTTTCCACCTCTAAGAACTGATGGTATGGCTCTGGAATGAAGTGTAGGGGTTGGAATAGTACCACCGGTGTAATGGGAGTTTGTTACATTGTGCAGAGAGTTATTTGTGTGTGATTTCGTTTTTTAAATGTGCACGTTTTTAAAAAAATGCAGTCGTGTGTATTACCAAAAAAGTGTGTTATCTGTTAATTTTGTGCTCTTTGTCGGTTTCTTGGGTTTTTGGTAAGTGGATGGGTCAAGTTCAGCAGATGTAGCCTGTCAACGTTTTAGAAAAGGATTTGGAACTGTTTCACACAGTGAGTTAATTCATACACTGCATTTCCTTAACTAATCACAGATAGTTAAAGGGCCATGATACCCAAATGTTGAAACACTTGAAAGTGATGCAGCATAGCTGTAAAAAGCTGACTAGAAAATATCACCTGAACATCTCTATGTAAAAAAGAAAGATATTTTACCTCAAAAGTTCATCAGTAGCCACATCCCATTGTAAAGGACTTCTAAGCAGCAAATCAGTATGTCTGTCCCGGGACAGCTAAGGGAGTGAGCTTACGTGCACACTCATCTTATTTCCCTATTCAGCTTAAGGAAGTTTACTATGAATTCTCATGAGAGTTAAGTGAAATCTCATGAGATCACAGTAAAAGAGTTCATGACCTCAGCACTGCTGATGCTGATTGGCTGCTGTTCATTTCTCCAATTTTTTTTAATGCAGCTGAGCAACAGCTGGATTATAGCTTTTTTCACAGAACTTACGCTGCTGAGCTGAAGAAATTGTGAGGTAAAATATCTTCCTTTTTTACAAAGAGATGCTCAAGTGATATTTTCCTGTCAGCTTTTTACAGTTATACTGTATCAGTTTCAAGTGATTTAGCATATGAGTATTATGTCCCTTTAAGTGGGTAGAATGTTGAGATTTGTTGGAAAATTTGTTTTATCTATCTACTCTATTCTATTCACATATACATACCTATGCACACATTCATACTGAGGTTACAGATGGAGGCAAACAAACAGAAAAATGACACAGTCCATGTAGGTAGTCACCAGTGCAGGAGTAAGACACAACATTTGACACAATAATATTACACTAATTGGAGACTTTAAAAAAAAAAAAAAAATACTATGACTTGTATAGTAAAAACACAGAAAGAACTATAAGCAATTAGAATTGCAAAGGTGTAGTAAGAAATTGGCATGATCCATAAACATTTAAAAACACACGAGGAGGGCAGCATTTAAAAATAACATTCAATTAATGGGAGGAAATGCTGCAAAAAGCTATGACAACAGAGGTAGTCACAGGAATTATTATACAGTAACCTGGTGAGTTAGAAAAAATATTAGAAATGAATGAAAACCACAAACAACATCTAATACACAAAACTAAAACAAACAAGCCAGAACACAAAACAATGAGATACATAAAAAGCAACATCATGCCATCTTAATGAATTACACAAAACAGGTAGACACAGCGCACTTGAAGGTAAAGAAAGAATATGCACACAGAATAACAACACACATTGGGATTACCATTTAGTGATTTCTCTTGTACGCAAACACCACTGGAAGTAAACTTTTTTCTTTTTTATTATTTTTTTATTTTAAAAAAATCACATTGACATATGACAAATAGACAGTATTGACAAGATCATATTTGTCTCATTTGACATGTAGCAAAATAAGTACAAAAAAAAAGAAAACAAATATTATCATAATCAGTAGTCAGTAGAATAATAAAGGCAAGGAAAAAATCCAGAGTTATATTCACTCAGATTTCAGGACTACATCATAGGTAAAGAAGGTTCCTTAAAATGGATTAACGAAAATAGACCACAGTATAGAGACATACTAAGCTATACCGTCCTTATTAAATTTGAATTTTTGAATCAGCAATGTCCATCCATCAGACAAAGAGAAGCAGTAAGAACTGCTGTAGCAAGTCCAAAAAAACGATGTGAACCGAAAATATGACACAAAAAAATGCCAGCATCTGTCATGGTATGGGGGTGTCAGTGCCCATGACATGGGTAACTTGCACATCTGTGAGGGCACCATTAATGCAGAAAGATATGTATACATTTTGAAGCAACATATGCTGCCATCCAGATGTCGTCTTTTCCAGGGACGTCCCTGCATTTTCCAGCAGGACAACGCCAAACCAAATTCTGCTCGGATTACAAGTGTATGGTTGCGTAAGCAGAAAGTGCGGTGCTAGCATTGCCTGTCTGCAGTCCTGACAGGAGAATGTGTGATGCATTATGAAGCACAAAATAATTCAACGAAGGCCCAGTACAGTTGCACAGCTGAAGACATGCATAATGGATGAATGGGGGAAAATTCCACTTGCTAAACGTAACCAACTGATGTCTTAAGTTACCAAATGCACAGTGATAAACAGTCGACTGTCCCAACTTTTTTGGAGTGTATTGCAGTCATCAGATTGGAAATGAGTGCACATTTCAAAAAATACATTCAATTCTCAATGTAAAACATTAAATAATGTGTTAATATTGTGTTTTTAATATAGTACAGGGTGAACTGAATGAAAATGACTCTTGTTTTTTTTGCATTTTTCATACTGTCCCAACTTTTTCGGTATTGGGGTTGTATAAATACACAGAACATATTTTGTTATGTGCAGAGCTTTGGAATGTAAAATATATACAATAAATGCATAGTTAAAACCTTTATTAAATATGAATATGACATAAATATGCTGTTACGTTTTCATCTCTTAACGGCAAAGGGGTTCATGCACTTATATATATATGTCTGCATGTATGTACATATGTATTTATGTGTTAATATGTGTATATGTGTCTGTAAATATATATATACAGATATAAATACATATACACACACATATATATATACATTTACATATCCATGTTTAGACAGTCAAAGACACACTTCCTCACTCCCTTCACTGAATTAATTTCCACACACACACTTTGAAAACCAAAAACCTCCTGTTACTCTGGGACTTCAACCTTTGGACCAAAAGCCATAAACCGCCCCCACGAGCTCTTCAAACTAGTCGCAGAGACTATGAACCCGATCTGTCTTGAGCCACCAGCAAACGAAACACAAGAATTCTGCAATGAGCAATCTGACTTTTTCATTGACAAAATCACAAACAGTAATGTAAAATTTAGCTTGATCATGACAAACAATCATGATCATGTTTTATTTACAATTACTGCCATGTAACACTATCCCTTTAAATCTGCATCTATCTCTTGACTTCCGGTATAAAGCCCCAAACTTCTCTCCATACTATGCTTGGTATTGTAAGCTACTCAACCTAGTCTGACTCAGCACACTTGTGAGTTAGATCGATAACTCCTTTCCTTCCTCTGTTACCTGCACGCTGCCTACTAGGCACTCTCCGTGGATCCAGCCTTCAGAAGCCTGCTGAAACACTCTCCTGCACCTGGACTCCACATAGCGGTGACGTCACACGCCAGCTTCGTCCTCGCTGCATCCTCTCTCCCAGCTCCTGCACACACACCGTAAGAAGAACTCCCTACCTACAGAAGCGCCAGTTACTTACGGAGCTGATTTATTATAGAGGTATGCAGTACTGCTAACTAAAATTATATCAAGTAGACTACTCCAAAGGCTGTGTTCTTCATTCTCCTAAACTTACCATTAATTCACCTGGCATTGCGTACTTGTACTGTTCCTTGCTATTAACGAATCTGTTACGTTTAACCCACAGTTGCCAGCATTTTGTGTTAACACAACCCTGGTTTAATAAGTCTGTTGTTCTGCTATATTTATTCAGTGAGATCCTCACATGTGATAGCAATAGATCAACAAGCATAAACTAACCAGTAACTAAACAGCTCCAGGATTCTTGGGGAATTTTACATTACTCTGTCGGGTAATTGATGTTTCTTCTCACCAATCCACTGCTACACAACAATTTATAAACAAGTAATCATTTCAGCACCTGAGGTACATAACTTACACTCTGCTATATTGCAGAGCCCAACTTACTCTCACACAAACATTCTAGAAGAAATCCAACAGAACATAGCAATCAACTCTGCCCGGTCAAAGCAAGAAGACAAAAACCACACAAATTCTCCACAACCACCGAGATTCACCCTGGTACCAATCACTATCGACACCACCAAAACCATAATCAGAAGCTTCCGAGACAGCACATCACCAAATGACATTATTCCCACAAAACTTCTGAAAGAATGAACCAACATCCTGGCACTCACCATAACACTCCTCATAAACCAGTCATTCAAAGATGGAATCGTGCCGATCTCCCTCAAGCAAGGCATAATCAAACCCCTTCTAAAGAAGCCCAACCTTGACCCCAAAAACTCAACTGCAGACCTATCACAAGCCTCAAAACCCTCTCCAATATTATCGAGAAAGCAGTAGTGCAACAGCTACAGTCCCATCTGGACGATATCCCCATAAGAAACAATGGGGCTGAGCTGGCTGAAAAAAAACCTAACACCTGCAAAAAAGCAGCGTTCAGCTCCTAACGCAGCCCCATTATTTCCTATGGGGAAACACTCTCTGAGTCTACACCTAACACCCTAACATGAACCCCGAGTCTAAACACCCCTTACCTTACACTTATTAACCCCTAATCTGCCGCCCCCGCTATCGCTGACACCTACATTATATTATTAACCCCTAATCTGCCGCTCCGGACACCGCCGCAACCTACATTATAGCTATGAACCCCTAATCTACTGCCCCTAACATCGCCGACATCTATATTATATTTATTACCCCCTAATCTTACCCCCCTACCTAACTACAATTATTAATCCCTAATCTGCCGACCGGACCTCGCCGCCACTATAATAAATGTATTAACCCCTAAACCGCCGCACTCCCGCCTTGCAAACACTATAATAAATTGTATTAACCCCTAATCTGCCCTCCCTTACATCGCCGCCACCTACCTACAATTATTAACCCCTAATCTCCTGCCCGCAACGTTGACGCTACTATAATAAATGTATTAACCCCTAAACCTAAGTCTAACCCTAACACCCCCCTAACATAAATATAATTTAAATAAAATGAAATAATATTCCTATAATTAAATAAATTAATCCTATTTAAAACTAAATACTTACCTATAAAATAAACCCTAATATAGCTACAATATAACTAATAGTTACATTGTATCTATTTTAGGATTTATATTTATTGTATTTAATAGCTACCTAGTTAAAGTAATTACAAAATTACCTGTGAAATAAATCCTAACCTAAGTTACAATTAAAACTAACACTACACTATCATTAAATTAATTAAATAAATTAACTACAATTACCTACAATTAAATTTAATTAAATAAACTAATCTATAATACAAAAAAACAAACACTAAATTACAGAAAATAAAAAAATATTACAAGAAGTTTAAACTAATTACACCTAATCTAAGCCCCCAAAATAAAAAAATGCCCTACCCTATTCAAAATTACAAAAGTAATCAGTTCTTTTACCAGCCCTTAAAAGGGCTTTTTGCAGGGCATTGCCCCAAAGTAATCAGCTCTTTTACCTGTAAAAGAAAATACAACCCTCCCCCAACATTAAAAACAAAAATCTGATTGGCTGATTCAATCAGCCAATCAGATTGAGCTCGCATTCTTTTGGCTGATTGGAACAGCCAATAGAATGCGAGGTCAATCCGATTGGCTGATTGGATCAGCCAATCGGATTGCACTTCAATCCGATTGGCTGATTGAATCAGCCAATCAGATTTTTCCTACCTTAATTCCGAATCCTATCAGCCAATCGGAATTGAAGGGATGCCATCTTGGAT
Organism: Bombina bombina; assembly: GCF_027579735.1. Taxonomy (NCBI): domain Eukaryota; kingdom Metazoa; phylum Chordata; class Amphibia; order Anura; family Bombinatoridae; genus Bombina; species Bombina bombina. The sequence continues at coordinate 209,766,975 of NC_069500.1, forward strand.
GACGTCACTTAAAGGTACCGTCATTGTGTTAGAAGACTCCGGATGAAGAGGATGGCGCCGCGTCGGCTCCTTGGAAGATGGCTCCGCTCCGGATGGATGAAGATTGAAAATGCCGCCTGGATGAAGACTTCTACCGAATGAAGGACCTCCTCTGCGCACCTTGGATGAAGATTTCGGCCTGGTTGGGTGAAGACAACTCAAGGTAGGGAGATCTTCAGGGGGTTAGTGTTAGGTTTTTTTAAGGGGTGTTTGGGTGGGTTAGAGTAGGGGTATGTGGGTGGTGGGTTTTAATGTTGGCGGGGTTGTATTTTCTTTTACAGGTTAAAGAGCTGATTACTTTGGGGGCAATGCCCCGCAAAAAGTATTGTAATTTAGAATAGGGTAGGGAATTTTTTTATTTTGGGGGGCTTTATTATTTTATTAGGGGGCTTAGATTAGGTGTAATTAGTTTAAACTTCTTGTAATATTTTTTTATTTTCTGTAATTTAGTATTTTTTTTTTGTATTATAGATTAGTTTATTTAATTAAATTTAATTGTAGGTAATTGTAGTTAATTTATTTAATTAATTTAATGATAGTGTAGTGTTAGGTTTAATTGTAACTTCGGTTAGGATTTATTTCACAGGTAATTTTGTAATTAATTTAACTAGGTAGCTATTAAATAGTTATTAACTCTTTAATAGCTATTGTACCTAGTTAAAATAAATACAAAGTTGCCTGTAAAATAAATATAAATCCTAAAATAGATACAATGTAATTATGAGAGATAATGAGATTAGGGGTTAATAATTGTAGGTAGGTGGCGGCGATGTTAGGGAGGGCAGATTAGGGGTTAATACAATTTATTATAGTGTTTGCGAGGTGGGAGTGCAGCGGTTTAGGGGTTAGTACATTTATTATATTGGAGGCGAGGTCTGGTCGGCAGATTAGGGGTTAATAATTGTAGTTAGGTAGTGGCGACGTTGGGGTGGCAGATTAGGGGGTAATAAATATAATATAGGTGTCGGCGATGTTAGGGGCAGCAGATTAGGGGTTCATAGCTATAATGTAGATGGTGGCGGTGTCCGGTCGGCAGATTAGGGGTTACATTTTTTTATTAGAGGGTTTGCGATGTGGGGGGGCCTCGGTTTAAGGGTACATAGGTAGTTTATGGGTGTTAGTGTACTTTATAGCACAGTAGTTAAGAGCTTTATGTTCCGGCGTTAGCCCATAAAGCTCTTAACTACTGACTTTTTTTGGCGGTAGGAGTCTTGTCGGTAGAGGGTCTACCGCTCACTTGTTCCAAGACTCCAAATACCAACGTTAGGCAAATCCCATTGAAAAGATAGGATACGCAATTGACGTAAGGGGATCTGCGGTAGCCTGGAGTCGCGGAAAGAAAGTGAGCAGTAGACCCTTTCCTGCCTGACACTAAATACCAGCGGGCGTTAAAAAGCAGCATTAGGACCCCTTAACGCTGCTTTTGATGGCTAATGCCAAACTCTAAATCTAGGCCTTAGTTATTTTAAAAACATATGATCCTTATACACACATAATGTAATACTGATCATTTTTACATGTCCTTTTTTTTACACATTTAATTTCTCTATACATTTAGATATGTGGGATATTATTTATCACAATTTTATGTGCCAATTCTTTTATACTAACCTTTAATTTCTTATATTTCAAAATTGTGTTTCTTTTCCTAACAGACATTTGTCTGAAATGGTCACTTAGCCTAGCAGACATCTCATTAACATATGAGTGAGGGCCCATTTGTTTGTAAGTTTATTCACAATAGTTTCTAGACAATGGGACTCCACCTGGTTTATCTTCTGTGTTCACAAACAGCAGGGGTTTTTCCTGGCCAAGTGGTAATCTTTGGACACATGTGATCCAAGATAATTTACATTGTTATCTTAATAGTCATGGACAAATTTTTAATTTCCATTAAATTGTGTCTATAAGATAAGGTCTTAACAACAATTGGTGTAGTTTGATTGAATTTTAGAGACTGGGTGTAGCAGAAGTTTTAACAAAGGTGGCTGAGGAGGAAGTCTTTTTTGAAAACCGGTTTTACACATCTTGAACAAACTTTCATAGGACAGCATGCAATTTTTAAATAGTGTTTCTGTTATCAGAAATTTAATATTTTTCCCTGTGCCTATAATGATAAGAAATGCAAAATTTTTCCCTTTGCCTATGACTCAACATATATTTAGATATTGGAAAGGGAAGCACCCCCTTGGGTATATATTTTTTGAAGCAACTTGCCATCAATTCTAGGTTTTTTACCCTGCCATATATACCAAATGATCAACGAATGAAATTTATCTTACAATTCTTTAGGTAGATTAATTGGCAAGCATCTAAATACAACAATTTGGGCAATATAGCCATTTTGACAGAGGCAATTCTACCCAACCAGGAGACCTCCCAAAAATCCCAAGAGAACAGCAGTGTTCTTACCTCCTATAGTAAGTAATCAAAGCTTTTAGATCGAACCACAATGAGATCAGGACCCAAATGGACACCTAAATCTTTAATAGTGTCAATAGACCAGATGAAGTCAGAGCTAGAAATTAAGATTTCCAGCTCAAATCAGGAGATATTAATTGGTAATGCTTCCATTTTAGAGAGGTTAACTTTGTAGTAACTAAACTGGCTGAATCTAGCAATTAGGTTGAAAATTGCTAGAAGAGTCCCTATTGTGTTTGTCAGAAGCAAGGTGATGTCATCTGATAACCAAGGCTATTTTTTCAACTGCATATCCAATCTTAACCCCTGGAATCCTGGGGAGCGCCTAATAGCCTGAGCCAGCGGCTCAATAGCTAGTGCAAAGATAAGAGGGAATAGGGGGCACCCCTGCCTTTTGCCATAAGTAATCGAAATGTCTGAAGAACAGAAACCTAAACCCTTAATTTTACAAATGCCGTGGAATATAAGGCTTGAATAGCACTAATGACTTTGTTAGGGAATCCAAATGTAGCTAAAGTAACACAAAGATATTGCCATCTCACCATGTCAAACACCTTTTCTGTGTCTAAAGACAGGGCCAGCATGGACACATTTTTCCCCGGGCTTCAGAAAATACATTCAGGAGCTTTCTTGTATTATCTGAGTGTTCTCTGCCATATTGGAGTACAACTTAACATCCAGGTTTATTAGGGAAATAGGCCAGTAGCTGCTTTACCTGATTTGGGGAGGGTCAAAATAGTCGCCTCTAGATATTCTCTACGGAAATTCCTCCCACGCTTCATCAAAAACATTTAACATGGGAGGATTAAGTAAATGCTGAAACATTTTATAAAAAATAGCCGTTTAGCCATCTGGACTAGGGCTTTGTTGTTTTTTAGTTGTTCAGATTCAGATATATTAATAGGAAAATATAAATCATTATAAGTCATTATAAGCCATTCTTAGTGTTTTCAGAAAGAGAGGGTAAATTTAACTCAGAATATTCGGTAACCTTGGCAAGAGAAAAAATGTCAGGAGATTTTTTATAGTATCCAGCAAAGGCCTTAACTATATCTCTACGAGAAGTAGCCTGCCTGCTAATGGTTTATAGATGACATTCTGGATTTGCTGCCCTATATTTCAACTTTTGAGTTAAAATAGTGCACACTTTCGGCTAGATTACGAGTTGTGCATTAGGGTAAAAAAGCAGCGTTAAGAGGTCCTAACGTTGTTTTTTTTTACGCCCGCTGGTATTACGAGTCTTGAAGGTTTAGGTGTACCGTACACTTCTTTGGCCTTACTGCAAAACGACTTACGTAAACTTTGTAAAGTCTTTTTTCTATGGGACTTCCATAGCGCCGGTATTACGAGTCTGTCCTGGGAGGCCAAAAAGTGAGTGGTACACACTACCCTGTCAAGAGTTTAAAAGTAATTAGTTATGAGTTTTATGGTACAATGCTGTAACATAAAACTCATAACTAAAGTGCTAAAAAGTACACTAACACCCATATACTACCTGTTAACCCCTAAACCGAGCCCCCCCCCGCATTGCCAGGAATCAGACTGAGACAAGATGTGCAAAAATAATCACACCTTTATTAATAGCAAAAATTTATAAAAAGTCCACAAGTTAAATAACAAGCCAGGAATCAAAACCAAAACTGGTAGTCAGACGAGCCGAGTCAGAAGCCAAAGCGAATAGTCAGACGAAACAGAATCAGGAACAAGGAGAACAGCAGAGTCAGGAACAAGCCAGGGATCAGGAACCAGGAGGGACGTCAGACAGCCAGGTAATACACAGGAGCTGTCACAAACAGGTCTGAGACAACGCAAGGGCAAAACATACTGAACAGAGGCCCTTTAAATAATAAGTGATGACATCACAATTCTGAGACTGCATCCTGTCTCACACGGATGATTGATGACACCAGTCTGGCCATAAAAGAAAGTGCAGGATATGAGCAGCATCACACAATATGCACCAGGGTCAGCAAGAGAGGTGAGTAAAATGGCTGCCAGCAGCACATGGCAAACAGACCAGGGAAAAAACCCTGACAATGGGGCACTAAAAGGGATACACAAAATGATGTACAAACAAGATAAGGTGTTGTGGAACAGACTTTTTTTTTAAATATATAGAAAAACATTTAATATCCAGAGGTCTCAGAATTCAACTCTTTCCGACATTCCAGTTGAGAGATCAGAGCTTAACAACAGAATGGGAAGAAGCTTTAAGCCAATGTTCTACAAAACTTAAGAAGATCTTGATCGAACATGAGCTCTCTGAATATGATAAACTGGAAAATATCATACAGGAGTAAAATGAAGTCCTAAAAAGATATATAAATCATATCAGAAAGAATTAGATAAATATGAAGAAGAACTAAAAAATAAAAAAAATGGGTAAACTCAATAGAGACATTCAGGATTTCTACAATCATAAAGTATATAAATGGAGGAAAATAGATTTTCACAGAAATCCTGAAAGAAATAGTAAAGTTACCATTGCTCAAAGTGATGTTTCCGATACCGATGGGAAAGAAGGTAGCTCCACAAGTGAAGAATCCCCTTGTACATTCACAGGTGCCAATATTGGTTGAGTCAATACCAGAAACAAGAGGAAACATTTTTTAGAACATACAGAGGGAGAAGAAAGACCCACAGAGGGGGGGGGGGATAAAAAAAAAAAACAGCAACAAATCCAAACAGGACACACACAGAAAAGAAAAATTGGAGACAACGCAAAAGACCCCTGAGTCCAATCTACCAAATGCAACTGAATCATTGAGAGTGATAAATCTATCTCAATTAAATCTATCAATTAATCATATTTCTGTACTATCTAAAGCCTATCTTTCTGCCCATCAAATTATGTAAATAAATTTGAAGCAATAAAGGATATTCAACTGTATTTGAGGAAACTTTGTCTATAGAAATATTTTGCCAATAAAGAACAAGATTGAGGGTGGAGTGCAGAGGAGTTGGAAAGTATTAAAGATCTCGAAGATCTGTTGAAAGAAAATTCCAATCGACAAAGAGAGTCAAATCTCCCTTTGTACCAAAAATGTGTAAATTCTCTCCAAATTTCAATTTCAAAATTTAGGGCCAGATTACAAGTGGAGCACTAAAAATATTGCTTTCATAAAAGCGATATTTGCGCACCCCTTTGTAATACCAGCGCACACTAATGTTGTCAGCAATGGGAACGTGACCTCGCGTTCGCATTGCTGGGAAGCATTGCACTCATGAGAGCGCACTTTCAAAGGCTTCTATTGGATCCTCGCCCATTGCGCAAACAACATAGCATATTCCTATTAGCAAATATGAAATATTTACAGTAAATACATAGTTACATTTTTTTATTAAATATGAATATTGCATAAATATGTTTTATCATGTTTTCATCTACTTAATGGCAAAGGGCTCTAATGCACTTATATACTGTATGTGTATATATGTGTACATATATATTAATGTTTTTATATGTGTATATATGACTGTAAATTCATATTTACACATATAAATATATTAATATATATGTACACATATATAAACATGTTAAAGCTATTTGCCTGCCTTTTCTTTTCTAACTCCAGAGATCTCATATTGTTGATCCCTTATAACTTTTTTGTACAATATTCTTTTTAAATAATTTTTATTAGACAGTGTTAATATGAGTGTAACTGTTCTTTGTAATGTATTTTTGAAGTGTTTTGTGCAACTATTTTGTATCGCTGAACTTGTTTTATCAGCGCAATGAAAAAGGCTTGTGAAAAGACGATATCGCTTGGCAAAATCATTTGCATCTCACTTGTAGTCTAGCCCTTTATTCTTTAATAAACTACACTACACAATATTTTGGGGCCATTTGGAGCTGATAATTTTATAAGTGCTAATTGCTACCGTGAGTTTGTAATGGCTGATTAATTATTGCACACCGAAAAAAGGGGATATTTTCCTGTTTGTGGGCATGCAATAATTTAGCGCTCCACTTTTAATCTAGCCCTTATTATGTAAAGACATTACTGATTTGAAATTACAACCCAAATCACAAAATGTATAATATGCTGAAAAAAATTGCATTACAAGAAATAAAACAATAAGATGAAGTTGTCATTCCCGAACTCTGATAAGGGTGGCAATATTATGATCTGGCCCCTAGAACTGTATTTCAGAGAAGCTAGCTACTAAACAAATTAGTACTAAGGTACTATGTAATCCTACCCAAGGATATCAACCAATCTACTTTTTATTTTCACATCTTTTCAGCAATCATTTTTTTGACATGTTGACAGTACAGCTGTTGGGGCGTAAAACTCCTTAACTCAGCCCCATTGATTCCTATGGGGAAATAAAAGTTAACACCTAACACCCTAACATAAACCCCGAGTCTAAACACCCCTAATCTTACACTTATTAACCCTAATCTACCGCCCCCGACATCGCCGCCACCTGCATTATATTATTAACCCCTAATCTGCCACTCCAGACACCGCCACCACCTACATTATACTTATTAACCCCTAATCTGCTGCCCCCAACATTGCAGACACCTACATTATATTTATTAACCCCTAATCTGCTGCCCCTAATGTCGCCGCCACCTACCTACACTTATTAACCCCTAATCTGCCACCCCCAACGTCACTGCCACTATAATAAACATATTAACCCCTAAACCGCCGCACTCCCGCCTCGCAAACATTAGTTAAATATTTTTAACCCCTAATTTGCCGGCCCTAACATCGCCGCCACCTACCTACATTTATTAACCCCTAATCTGCCGCCGCCACTATATTAAAGTTATTAACCCCTAAACCTAAGTCTAACCCTAAACCTAACACCCACTAACTTAAATCTAATTTAAATAAATCTAAATAAATATTCCTATCATTAACTAAATTATTCCTATTTAAAACTAAATACTTACCTGTAAAATAAACCCTAAGATAGCTACAATATAACTAATAGTTACATTGTAGCCAGTTTAGGATTTATTTTTATTTTACAGGCAAGTTTGTATTTATTTTAACTAGGTAGAATAGTTATTAAATAGTTATTAACTATTTAATAACTACCTAGCTAAAATAAATACAAATTTACCTGTAAAATAAAACCTAACCTAAGTTACACTAACACCTAACACTACACTACAATTAAATAAATTCCCTACATTAAATACAATTAAATATATTAAATTAAATTAGCTAAAGTACAAACCCCCCCCACTAAATTACAGAAAATAATAAACAAATTACAGAAATTTAAAATAATTACACCTAATCTAATAGCCCTATTAAAATAAAACAAGCCCCCCCCAAATAAAAAAACCCTAGCCTAAACTAGACTACCAATAGCCCATAAAAGGGCCTTTTGCGGGGCATTGCCCCAAAGTAATCAGCTATTTTACCTGTAAAAAAAATACAAACAACCCCCCCACAGTAAAACCCACCACCCATACAACCAACCCCCCAAATAAAATACTATCTAAAAAAAACTAAGCTCCCCATTGCCCTGAAAAGGGTATTTGGATGGGCATTGCCCTTAAAAGGGCAGTTAGCTCTTTTGCCACCCAAACCCTGATCTAAAAAAAAATCCCACCCAATATACCCTTAAAAAAACCTAACACTAACCCCCTGAAGATCGACTTACCGGGAGACGTCTTCATCCAAGCTGGGCAAAGTGCTCCTCCAGACGGGCAGAAGTCTTCATCCAAGCCGGGCAGAAGTGGTCCTCCAGACGGCCAGAAGTGTTCATCCAGACGAAATCTTCTATCTTCATCCATCCAGCGCGGAGCGGGTCCATCTTCAAGACATCCGACGTGGAGCATCCTCGTTGAAGTTCAATCTATTGGATGATCCAATCAGCCAATAGGATTGAGCTTGCATTCTATTGGCTGCTCCAATCAGCCAATAGAATGCAAGCTCAATCCTATTGACTGATTGCATCAGCCAATAGGATTTTTCTACCTTAATTCCGATTGGCTGATAGAATTCTATCAGCCAATCGGAATCTAAGGGACGCCATCTTGGATGACGTCACTTAAAGGTACCTTCATTCTGTTTTAGTCGTCGGATGAAGAGGATGCTCCCGGTCGGATGTCTTGAAGATGGAGCCGCTCCGCGCCAGGTGGATGAAGATAGAAGATGCCGTCTGGATGAAGACTTCTGCCCGTCTGGAAGACCACATCTGCCCGGCTTGGATGAAGACTTCTGCCCGTCTGGAGGACAACTTCGCCCGGCTTGGATGAAGACTTCTGCCCATCTGGAGGACCACTTCACCCGGCTTGGATGAAGACGTCTCCCGGTAAGTCGATCTTCAGGGGGTTAGTGTTAGGTTTTTTTAAGGGTGTATTGGGTGGGTTTTATTTTTTAGATTAGGGTTTGGGCGGCCAAAGAGCTAACTGCCCTTTTAAGGGCAATGCCCATCCAAATGCCCTTTTCAGGGCAATGGGGAGCTTAGGTTTTTTTAGATAGTATTTTATTAGGGGGGTTGGTTGTGTGGGTGGTGGGTTTTACTGTTGGGGGGGTTGTTTGTATTTTTTTTTACAGGTAAAAGAGCTGATTACTTTGGGGCAATGCCCCACAAAAGGCCCTTTTAAGGGCTATTGGTAGTTTAGGCTAGGGTTTTTTTTTTTTTATTTTTTTATTTTGATAGGGCTATTAGATTAGGTGTAATTAGTTTAAATTTCTGTAATTTGTTTATTATTTTCTGTAATTTAGTGTTTTGTTTTTTTGTACTTTAGCTAATTTAATTTATTTAATTGCATTTAATGTTTTAATTGTAGTGTAGTGTTAGGTGTTAGTGTTACTTAGATTAGGTTTTTTTTACAGGTAAATTTGTATTTATTTTAGTTAATAACTATTTAATAACTATTCTACCTAGTTAAAATAAATACAAACTTGCCTGTAAAATAAAAATAAATCCTAAGCTGGCTACAATGTAACTATTAGTTATATTGTAGCTAGCTTAGGCCTAGATTTAGAGTTTGGCGGTAGCCGTAAAAACCAGCGTTAGAGGCTCCTAACGCTGGTTTTAGGCTACCGCCGGTATTTGGAGTCAGTCAGGAAAGGGTCTAACGCTCACTTTTCAGCCGCGACTTTTCCATACCGCAGATCCCCTTACGTCAATTGCGTATCCTATCTTTTCAATGGGATCTTTCTAACTCCGGTATTTAGAGTCCTCGCTGAAATGAGCGTTAGAAATCTAACGACAAAACTCCAGCCGCAGAAAAAAGTCAGTGGTTAAGAGCTTTCTGGGCTAACGCCGGTTTATAAAGCTCTTAACTACTGTGCTCTAAAGTACATTAACACCCATAAACTACCTATGTACCCCTAAACTGAGGTCCCCACACATCGCCGCCACTCGATTACATTTTCTTAACCCCTAATCTTCCGACCACCACCTACGTTATACTTATGTACCCCTAATCTGCTGCCCCTAACACCGCCGACCCCTATATTATATTTATTAACCCCTAACCTGCCCCCACAACGTCGCCGCCAGCTACCTACAATAATTAACCCCTAATCTGCCGACCGCCACCTACGTTATACTTATGTACCCCTAATCTGCTGCCCCTAACACCGCCGACCCCTATATTATATTTATTAACCCCTAATCTGCCCCCCACAACGTCGCCTCCACCTGCCTACACGTATTAACCCCTAATCTGCCAAGCGGACCGCACCGCTATTATAATAAAGTTATTAACCCCTAATCCGCCTCACTAACCCTATAATAAATAGTATTAACCCCTAATCTGCCCTCCCTAACATCGCCGACACCTAACTTCAAACATTAACCCCTAATCTGCCGACCGAATCTCGCTGCTATTCTAATAAATGGATTAACCCCTAAAGCTAAGTCTAACCCTAACACTAACACCCCCCTAAATTTAATATAATTTAAATCTAACGAAATAAATTAACACTTATTAAATAAATTATTCCTATTTAAAGCTAAATACTTACCTGTAAAATAAACCCTAATATAGCTACAATATAAATTATAATTATATTATAGCTATTTTAGGATTTATATTTATTTTACAGGTAACTTTGTATTTATTTTAACCAGGTACAATAGCTATTAAATAGTTAAGAACTATTTAATAGCTAAAATAGTTAAAATAATTACAAAATTACCTGTAAAATAAATCCTAACCTAAGTTACAATTAAACCTAACACTACACTATCAATAAATTAATTAAATAAAATACCTACAATTACCTACAATTAAACCTAACACTACACTATCAATACATTAATTAAATACAATATCTACAAATAAATACAATGAAATAAACTAACTAAAGTACAAAAAATAAAAAAGAACTAAGTTACAAAAAATAAAAAAATATTTACAAACATCAGAAAAATATTACAACAATTTTAAACTAATTACACCTACTCTAAGCCCCCTAATAAAATAACAAAGACCCCCAAAATAAAAAAATGCCCTACCCTATTCTAAATTACTAAAGTTCAAAGCTCTTTTACCTTACCAGCCCTGAACAGGGCCCTTTGCGGGGCATGCCCCAAAGAATTCAGCTCTTTTGCCTGTAAAAAAAAACATACAATACCCCCCCCCAACATTACAACCCACCACCCACATACCCCTAATCTAACCCAAACCCCCCTTAAATAAACCTAACACTAAGCCCCTGAAGATCTTCCTACCTTGTCTTCACCATGCCAGGTATCACCGATCGTTCCAGGCTCCGAAATCTTCATCTAAGCCCAAGCGTGGGCTAGACATCCATCATCCGACGGCTGAAGAAGTACAGAAGAGGCTCCAAAGTCTTCATCCTATCCGGGAAGAAGAGTAGATCCGGACAGGCAACCATCTTCTTCCAAGCGGCATCTTCTATCTTCATCCGATGAGGACCGGCTCTATCTTCAAGACCTCCATCGCGGATCTATCCTTCTTCACCGATGACTTCCCGACGAATGACGGTTCCTTTAAGGGACGTCATCCAAGATGGCGTCCCTCGAATTCCGATTGGCTGATAGGATTCTATCAGCCAATCGGAATTAAGGTAGGACAATTCTGATTGGCTGATGGAATCAGCCAATCAGAATCAAGTTCAATCCGATTGGCTGATTCAATCAGCCAATCAGATTGAGCTTGCATTCTATTGGCTGTTCCGATCAGCCAATAGAATGCAAGCTCAATCTGATTGGCTGATCGGATCAGCCAATCGGATTGAACTTGATTCTGATTGGCTGATTCCATCAGCCAATCAGAATTTTCCTACCTTAATTCCGATTGGCTGATAGAATCCTATCAGCCAATCGGAATTCGAGGGACGCCATCTTGGATGACGTCCCTTAAAGGAACCGTCATTCGTCGGGAAGTCGTCGGAAGAAGAAGATGGGTCCGCGGTGGAGGTCTTCAAGATGGAGCCGGTCCTCATCGGATGAAGATAGAAGATGCCGCTTGGAAGAAGATGGTTGCCGGTCCGGATCTACTCTTCTTCCCGGATAGGATGAAGACTTTGGAGCCTCTTCTGGACTTCTTCAGCCGTCGGATGATGGATGTCTAGCCCCCGCTTGGGCTTAGATGAAGATTTCGGAGCCTGGAACGATCGGTGATACCTGGCATGGTGAAGATAAGGTAGGAAGATCTTCAGGGGCTTAGTGTTAGGTTTATTTAAGGGGGGTTTGGGTTAGATTAGGGGTATGTGGGTGGTGGGTTGTAATGTTGGGGGGGGGGTATTGTATGTTTTTTTTACAGGCAAAAGAGCTGAATTCTTTGGGGCATGCCCCGCAAAGGGCCCTGTTCAGGGCTGGTAAGGTAAAAGAGCTTTGAACTTTAGTAATTTAGAATAGGGTAGGGCATTTTTTTATTTTGGGGGTCTTTGTTATTTTATTAGGGGGCTTAGAGTAGGTGTAATTAGTTTAAAATTGTTGTAATATTTTTCTGATGTTTGTAAATATTTTTTTTATTTTTTGTAACTTAGTTCTTTTTTATTTTTTGTACTTTAGTTAGTTTATTTTATTGTATTTATTTGTAGATATTGTATTTAATTAATTTATTGATAGTGCAGTGTTAGGTTTAATTGTAGGTAATTGTAGGTATTTTATTTAATTAATTTATTGATAGTGTAGTGTTAGGTTTAATTGTAACTTAGGTTAGGATTTATTTTACAGGTAATTTTGTAATTATTTTAACTATTTTAGCTATTAAATAGTTCTTAACTATTTAATAGCTATTGTACCTGGTTAAAATAAATACAAAGTTACCTGTAAAATAAATATAAATCCTAAAATAGCTATAATATAATTATAATTTATATTGTATCTATATTAGGATTTATTTTACAGGTAAGTATTTAGCTTTAAATAGGAATAATTTATTTAATAAGAGTTAATTAATTTCGTTAGATTTAAATTATATTTAAGTTAGGGGGGTGTTAGTGTTAGGGTTAGACTTAGCTTTAGGGGTTAATCCATTTATTAGAATAGCGGTGAGCTCCGGTCGGCAGATTAGGGGTTAATGTTTGAATTTAGGTGTCGGCGATGTTAGGGAGGGCAGATTAGGGGTTAATACTATTTATTATAGGGTTAGTGAGGCGGATTAGGGGTTAATAACTTTATTATAATAGCGGTCTGGTCGGCAGATTAGGGGTTAATAAGTGTAGGCAGGTGGAGGCGACGTTGTGGGGGGCAGATTAGGGGTTAATAAATATAATATAGGGGTCGGCGGTGTTAGGGAAAGCAGATTAGGGGTACATAGGGATAATGTAAGTAGCGGCGGTTTACGGAGCGGCAGATTAGGGGTTAATAATAATATGCAGGGGTCAGCGATAGCGGGGGCAGCAGAATAGGGGTTAATAAGTGTAAGGTTAGGGGTGTTTAGACTCGGGGTACATGTTAGAGTGTTAGGTGCAGACGTAGGAAGTGTTTCTCCATAGCAAACAATGGGGCTGCGTTAGGAGCTGATCGCGGCTTTTTTGCAGGTGTTAGGTTTTTTTTTCAGCTCAAACAGCCCCATTGTTTTCTATGGGGGAATCGTGCACGAGCACGTTTTTGAAGCTAGCCGCTTCCGTAAGCAACTCTGGTATCGAGAGTTGCAGTGGCGTTAAATATGCTCTACGCTCCTTTTTTGGAGCCTAACGCAGCCATTCTGTGGACTCTCAATACCAGAGTTATTTTAAAGGTGCGGCCAGAAAAAAGCCAGCGTTAGCTACGCAGGTCGTTACCGACAAAACTCTAAATCTAGCCGTAAGTGTTTATTTTATAGGTAAGTATTTAGTTTTAAATAGGAATAATGTAGTTAATGATAGTAATATTTATTTAGATGTATTTAAATTATATTTAAGTTAGGGGGTGTTAGGTTTAGGGTTAGACTTAGGTTTAGGGGTTAATAACTTTAATATAGTGGCGGCGACGTTGGGGGCGGCAGATTAGGGGTTAATTAATGTAGGTAGGTGGAGGCGATGTTAGGGCCGGTAGATTAGGGGTTAATAATATTTAACTAATGTTTGTGAGGTGGGAGTGCGGCGGTTTAGGGGTTAATATGTTTATTATAGTGGCGGCGAAGTTGGGGGCGGCAGATTAGGGGTTAATAAGTGTAGGTAGGTGGCAGCGACATTGGGGACGGCAGATTAGGGGTTCATAAACATAATGTAGGTGTCGGCGATGTTGGGGTCAGCAGATTAGGGGTTCATACATATAATGTAGGTTGCGGCGGTGTCCGGAGCAGCAGATTAGGGGTTAAAATTTTTATTTTAGTATTTGCGATGCGGGAGGGCCATGGTTTAGGGGTTAATAGGTAGTTTATGGGTGTTAGTGTACTTTTTAACACTTTAGTTATGAGTTTTATGTTACGCGTTGTACCATAAAACTCATAACTACTGACTTTTAAATGCGTTATGACTCTTGACAGGGTAGGGTGTACCGCTCACTTTTTGGCCTCCCAGGACAGACTCATAATATCAGCGCTATGGAAGTCCCATAGAAAAAAGACTTTACGAAGTTTACGTAAGTCGTTTTGCTGTAAGGCCAAAGAAGTGTGCTGTGCCCCTAAACCTGCAAGACTCGTAATAGCAGCGGGCGTAAAAAAGCAGTGTTAGGACCTCTTAACACTGCTTTTTTACCTTAACGCACAACTCGTAATCTAGCCGCAAATTAGGTGACAAACTGGAGATAGGATAGAGACATTTAAGAAATCTTAAAGATATGATATCTCACAGTCACCTCTGTAGGAATAAAACCAAAACATCTTTGACCCCAGATTCATTTAGATGTGGAAGTTGCTCCACCTGCCAATGCATTCATAGAACAACTAAAACAGCTAGATTTGGACATATACACAAATTGTAATACTAAAGGAGTGCTATATGTAATATAGTGCACATGCCAAAAATTGGCATGGCGACTAGAAAACTAAGGGCCAGATTATTGGAGAACATAAGAATAATGAAAAATGCAGAGAAGGATAAAATAGATGGAAGAACAATAACCAGTGTAGCATCCCATTTTTATTATGCCATAATTCCAATACAAGTCATCTTCAATGCTGGGGAATAGAACAAGTAAACTTGGGTATTAGAGGAGGTAATCTGGAAGATGCCTTACTTAAAGGGACATGAAACACAAAATTTGTCTTTCATGATTCAGACAGAGCGTACAATTTTAAACAACTTTACAATTTACTTCTATTTTCTAATTTGCTTTATTCCCTTGAAATGATTTGTTGAAAAGCATATCTAGATAGGCTCAGGAGCTTGGAGCTAGCTGCTGATAGGTGGATGAACTTGTATGCCCATTTTAATTGGCTTACAAATGTGTTCAGCTTTCTCCCAGGAGTGCATTGTTGCTTCTTCAATAAAAGATACCAAGCAAATAAAGCAAAATTGATTAGAGAAGTAAATTGAAAAGTTGTTTACAAATGTATAATCTATCTGAATCATCAAAGAAAATGTTTGGGTTTCATGTCCCTTTAAGGCAGAGAGCAACTACTTTATTTTCTTGTAGATGCATTCTGATATACAATCAAAAACAACAGAAATAAGAAAAATAGCTGTATGCTGATGAATACAACAGATATGTGATTCATGCATAACTTGTACTATATTTGTAAATATGTCCAGAAGTAATTTTATTGTCATAAAATAATAAAATATCATCACTCCTTATCATCTAAACATTTGGACTTGCACCACCAATTTATATTTTTTAGTAGTATTTTTCTTTTTTCTATATTTTTTCACTAATTGAATTAACCTTTTTATTTTTGTTGCTTTCACCTTCTTTTAAATGATGACCACAGGTATCACAGGCACTTGAACAAGAATCCACAGAGTCCCAATCACACAGGTTACCCCACTTATAATTTTATCATATCACCAAAATGAATATTATATTTGAGATTTATTTTTTATATTATAGTAAATCGTCTTGTCAATTAGAACGTTTTCAAACACATTATTTACCCATGACGATCTTGGGCCCCATCCGATATGCAGCATTGCCCGCAGAAGCCGGCAACGTCAGATTTTGCGTGGGTTTGGTATCACATATACGGCGTAACATAGAAGTTACGTTCGTATATTTCTGCCTTCACCCATAGTTTTTCCCCCCATAGACTGACATACAAAACACACGCAGTTTGGTATCCAATACACAGCGTAAGGACTTACGTGGCGAAAATGGAGAAATCTTACTCCATTTTCACCTCGCCACAAAATGCAGGCGTAGCAAGCCTTACGCTGAGTATTGGAGCACCGTAACTCCCTAAAATGCCTGCAAAATAACACCTAACGCATGCGCAATGTCTATCTACCTGTCAACCGCAATCCCCCACCGCAATACCCAATAAAGTGTTTAACCCCTAAACTGCCACTCACGGACCACGCCACCACCTATATTAAATGTATTTCCCCCTAATCTGACCCCCTACACCGCCGCCACCTATATTAAATGTATTACCCCCTAATCTGACCCCCCTACACCGCCGCCACCTATATTAAATATATTAACCCCTAATCTGACCCCCCTACACTGCCGCCACCTATTTTAAATATATTAACCCCTAATCTGACCCCCCTACACCGCCGCCACCTACATAAAATATATTACCCCTAAACCTAAGTCTAACCCTAACACCCCCTAGCTTAATTATTATTTAAATAAATCTAAATAATATTAATATTATTAACTAAATTATTCCTATTTAAAACTAAATACTTACCTATAAAATAAACCCTAAGATAGCTACAATATAATTAATAATTACATTGTAGCTATTTTAGGGTTTATATTTATTTTACAGGTAACTTTGTATTTATTTTAACTAGGTACAATAGCTATTAAATAGTTAATAACTATTTAATAGCTACCTAGCGTTAAAATAATTGTAAAATTATTCAAATCAGCCAATAGAATTACAGTAGCTCTCATCCGTAGCAGTAGCTCTCAACTGAATTTCTGATCACAGTGACTTAATATAACATATATACTCCAGTAACCAATATTAGAGAATGCTGACCGGCAATACTTACTGAATTTGTGTAGGCTGTGTGCAGTGGCCGATTATTGGTTTATTATTAGCAGTGTATGTTACCAAACAGCCCACAATTACAAACACATGCTAGACCTGCATATTTTCTTTGTTAAACATGTATGTGCACTATATTGGAAATACTTAAAGGGGCACTAAACCCAAAATGTTTCTTTTGCAATTCACATAGAGAATACAATTTTAAACAACATACCAATTTACTTCTATTATCTAATTTGCTTCATTCTTTAGATATCCTTTCTTGAAGAAATAACAATGCACATTGGTGAAACAATTACACAAGGCATCTATGTTCAGCCACCACCAATCAGCAGCTACTGAGTCTATCTAGATATGCTTTTCAACAAAGGATATAATGAGAGTGAAGTAAATTAGATAATAGAAATAAATTAAAAAGTTGTTTAAAATAACATGCTTTTTTTAAATCATGAAAGAAAAAATTTGGGTTTCATGTACCTTTAAGTAAATGAATCTCTGTTTACAATGATTTAATATAACATATGTACTCCTGTAACCAATAATACTATCTGTCAGCGGTATGATTCCAACCATATGCAGCATTGGTAACTAATGCTGTTTATTTATTAGATTAATACCGGTGACAATAACTGTCCTGTATTTACAGGCACCACACAATGGAATCACAGTTATATATATTCCCAAATATAGCAACTTTATTTTCTTTTATATTATTTGAACACCAGATGTGTTACTTGCCAATATTAATTTAATATTGATATTAAGGGGTCAATATTCAGCATTGCACAAGCAGTTCTAGTGAACTGCTTGTGCAAATACCGCCCCCTGCAGATTCGCAGCTTCTAGCAGGGGGTGTCAAGCAGCCCGATCGTATAGGATTGGGCAGATTGCTGTACGCAACCTCAGAGGTGGCGTATGAGTTAAAGAGCAGCGGTCTATAGACTGCTTCTTCTTAACTCCTGTTCCCGGCAATTTATTATTGGCCCAATTCGGCCAATAATAAATTGACCCCTATGTCAGTTACAGACCAACAGATAGATACAATTTGTGAACTATATATCTGGGTTATCATACAGCCATCATTTCTTTTGCAACACAAACATAAGACGAAGTTTATTACTATACCAGATACATCTCCAACGCACACTTCATGTATCAAACAGAGCATATTCTCTGAAACCAGATTTCATAGTACAGGGAGTGCAGAATTATTAGGCAAGTTGTATTTTTGAGGATTAATTTTATTATTGAAAAACAACCATGTTCTCAATGAACCCAAAAAAACTCATTAATATCAAAGCTGAATAGTTTTGGAAGTAGTTTTTAGTTTGTTTTTAGTTATAGCTATTTTAGGGGGATATCTGTGTGTGCAGGTGACTATTACTGTGCATAATTATTAGGCAACTTAACAAAAAACAAATATATACCCATTTCAATTATTTATTTTTTACCAGTGAAACCAATATAACATCTCAACATTCACAAATATACATTTCTGACATTCAAAAACAAATCAGTGACCAATATAGCCACCTTTCTTTGCAAGGACACTCAAAAGCCTGCCATCCATGGATTCTGTCAGTGTTTTGATCTGTTCACCATCAACATTGCGTGCAGCAGCAACCACAGCCTCCCAGACACTGTTCAGAGAGGTGTACTGTTTTCCCTCCTTGTAAATCTCACATTTGATGATGGACCACAGGTTCTCAATAGGGTTCAGATCAGGTGAACAAGGAGGCCATGTCATTAGATTTTCTTCTTTTATACCCTTTCTTGCCAGCCACGCTGTGGAGTACTTGGACGCGTGTGATGGAGCATTGTCCTGCATGAAAATCATGTTTTTCTTGAAGGATGCAGAATTCTTCCTGTACCACTGCTTGAAGAAGGTGTCTTCCAGAAACTGGCAGTAGGACTGGGAGTTGAGCTTGACTCCATCCTCAACCCGAAAAGGCCCCACAAGCTCATCTTTGATGATACCAGCCCAAACCAGTACTCCACCTCCACCTTGCTGGCGTCTGAATCGGACTGGAGCTCTCTGCCCTTTACCAATCCAGGTACGGGCCCATCTATCTGGCCCATCAAGACTCACTCTCATTTCATCAGTCCATAAAACCTTAGAAAAATCAGTCTTGAGATATTTCTTGGCCCAGTCTTGACGTTTCAGCTTGTGTGTCTTGTTCAGTGGTGGTCGTCTTTCAGCCTTTCTTACCTTGGCCATGTCTCTGAGTATTGCACACCTTGTGCTTTTGGGCACTCCAGTGATGTTGCAGCTCTGAAATATGGCCAAACTGGTGGCAAGTGGCATCTTGGCAGCTGCACGCTTGACTTTTCTCAGTTCATGGGCAGTTATTTTGCGCCTTGGTTTTTCCACACGCTTCTTGCGACCCTGTTGACTATTTTGAATGAAACGCTTGATTGTTCGATGATCACGCTTCAGAAGCTTTGCAATTTTAAGAGTGCTGCATCCCTCTGCAAGATATCTCACTATTTTTGACTTTTCTGAGCCTGTCAAGTCCTTCTTTTGACCCATTTTGCCAAAGGAAAGGAAGTTGCCTAATAATTATGCACACCTGATATAGGGTGTTGATGTCATTAGACCACACCCCTTCTCATTACAGAGATGCACATCACCTAATATGCTTAATTGGTAGTAGGCTTTCGAGCCTATACAGCTTGGAGTAAGACAACATGCATAAAGAGGATGATGTGGTCAAAATACTCATTTGCCTAATAATTCTGCACTCCCTGTATGCCTCTGCAAACTGCCCCCTTATTTTAGTTCTTTTGACAGACTTGCATTTTAGCCAATCAGTGCTGACTCCTAGGTAACTTCACGTGTGTGAGCTCAATGTCATCTAAATGATACACATGAACTAACGCCCTCTAGTGGTGAAAAACTGTCAAAATGCATTCAGATTAGAGGCAGCCTTCAAGGTCTAAGAAATTAGCATATGAGCCTATCTAGGTTTAGCTTTCAACTAAGAATACAAAGAGAACAAAGCAAAATTGGTGATAAAAGTATAATGGATAGTTGTTTAAAATTACATGTCCTATCTGAATCATAAAAGTTTATTTTGGACTTGACTGTCCCTTTAAGATATACATGGATAATATATGTTATTCTTAAATTGAGAGGGCCTTTAGATTATATGTACTCTAAAAATAGATGTACCTCTAACAATTTGTTTAATCTTGTACATACTGTAGATTTTATAAATAGAACAATGTTATAATTGAAATATATCTATACAATTAATATATATCTTATCAATCAATAAATAAGCAGCTATCCCAAACAAAAACATGCAATTTTTCACTATGAAATGAAAGATGGGACAGTGCTATAAAAAACATGCGATCTACAAAAAGATAGATTTTTAATCAGCTTTTATTTAAAAACAATAAAATAATAAAAAATAAAAAAATAAATGAATTTGGGATATAAATTTAGTGCAATAATGCACATCACCAATATAAAACCACAAATGTTAAAACAATCATGCATATAAAATAGTTCACAGTATGAAATCAACAATGTTAAAAAAAGATACTTGCACTATAAGTAAGGTGGCGATGGTCGACTTGGACGCAAAAAAAGATTTATACAACCAAAACTGCAGACCATGAACAGGATAGTGGCTGGCACCTCCTAGCAACACCACTATGCGTTTCAAGGATGGCTCTTTGAAGGATAGCTCCGTTTAACTATCCAGACCAGGACTTTTGTTTTTTAGTTGTTTGATGGCCTTTATCAATTCAGACATACTAAAAGGAAAATATAAGTCGTTTTTAGTGTTTTCAGAAAGAGAGGGTAAATTTAACTGTCTCAAAAAAATCGGTAACCTCGTCAAGCAGAAAAATGTCGGGAGATTGGTTGGATTGATAAATTATAAAGTTTTTCATAGTAGACATCAAAGGCGTTACCTACATCTCTAGGAGAAGTAGCCTGTCTGCCCTCATGGTTTATAGCTGATATTCTGGATTTGGCTGCCCTACCTTTCAATTTATTAACTAAAATAATGGAGACTTTATTTCCCTAGTAGTACAGGAGCCGAGCTGTTTGAATTTTTGAGTAGCTGCCAAGACTCGTTCAATTCATCTTTTATTTGTTTTCTAAGAGATTCAATCTCTCCTGTAAGCATATCAGAGGGATTTGGAAGTAAATTTTTAACGTGCGTAGGTTAGTGCGCATATTATAAATTGAAAGTCATTTGTTTGTGCATGAGTACTTCAGATATCGCAACCACTTTAGCTTCTCCCCGAGTCCCCATAGACTTCAATCAAGCATGCGTTTAAAAAACCCACATTCCAATGTTCTTCACATAGAATAAAATATGATTTTTAAATCTATCTATCATCTATCTATCTATAAACATATATATATATATTAGGCTGCATAATGTATTTATATAAAATATTATTAATAAAAACACATAATTATTATAGAGTTTCTTAAAAATTATAATAAATCTTTATAATATTTACGTATATATATTATAAAAAGTATTTTAAGTATTTTATGTGAAATATATACATTATGCACCTTAATATAACTCCGGTCAGGTTTGGCGCGAAGGTAGTTATAAATACTTTATATTCCAATGTCCTTCACATAGAAGAAAATGTTCTTTTTATGTTTAAATATATATATATATATATATATATATATATATAATTATGTATTTTTAAATATATATTTCTATATATACATGATTATTATTTTGTAAATTATATATCTATACCTATATATCTATATGAATCTATACATGCATAGATATATACAGATATACTGTATATAGGAATATATACTTAAGAATACAAAAATCATTTTCTACTATGTGAAGAAAATTAGAATGTAAAATAAATACAGTAAATACACAGTAAAAAAAAAAATAATTTTTCTTGTTTAAATGTATTTGAGTGAAAATGGCTCCAAACTGTGTGTGTGTGTGTGTGTATATATATACAGTATATATATTTATATATATATGATACAGCAATCACATGGGATACCTGTTTTCAGGCAAATAAAATGGTCCTCTATGGTATAGACATTGATAGACTTGAAATTGTAGAGCCATTTTTATTTAAAAAATAAACACATATCACACGACTAAAAGCCTAGCTCTTTTCAAGCACTAACTAAACATGTAGCAATCCTAACTAAGCAGTAGAATAACCTACTAAACAACATAACAGTTTTCACCAACCTTTTTTATTAAAAGTTTTCAATTCTCACTGCTCTCCTGCCCTCAGCAGGTAAAACAAGCATTCTATTTCTGTCTAGGAATCAGAAGCATGAAAATGTAGCTGTTATTCTACAAATTAGGTCCGCTTATTGAATCTTTTCAAACGCCTAGTAATATTATAGCTCAATTGGATTGGATTGATCCTCATATAGTTATTCATCAGCAAGTTTATCTATTGGATATTGTGAGTGTCAATCAAACGTAATCATGATTGACAGTAATGTTTAACCAATCACAGCCCTGCAGGTATAGAAACACACGCAGCTGAATGAAATGTTTGTCTAATGTTGTATCCTTTTAAGTAAGTGTTGTTACTACGAATTTTATCACCCGATGAAACAGTCTTTGAAATGAGAAACATGTTGTAATACTTTGTGATACTTTGTGTTTTTATTGGCAAGCGTATATTAAACGCATTGTTTTTATTTCGGTATTTGAGTCTCTGTTTGGGGCTAGCAATTTCACTATCCTCTCATTACTTCCTTGAGACCTGACAGAGTTGTCTCTGCTAAGGGTCCTCTTATAATAGATCCTTATCATATACATCAAGTTGGAGGCTTGTGATTTACCGATACTCTCGTGTGGCATATCAAGTCTGCTGGAGGCCTGAGTGTGATCTAGCTGGACAGCTCTGATGTTTCAGCATGCACCAACCGCACTATTGAGTGCTTCTCGTTTGTGAGTATGGCCTCTATTTAACAAGGTCTGGCGGACCTGGTCCGCCAGACCTCGCTGAATACGGAGAGCAATACGCTCTCCATATTCAGCATTACACCAGCAGCTCACAAGAGCTGCTGGTGCCACGCCGCCCCCTGCAGACTCGCGGCCAATGGGCCACCAGCAGGGGGGTGTCAATTAACCTGATCGTACTCGATCGGGTTGATTTCCGGCGATGTCTGCTCAGAGCAGGCGGACAGATTATGGAGCAGCGGTCCTTTTCCATTTTATGTAAAATACCTACAGCCTCTGTTTTATTAAGCCCTTTAACGTACTTGAAAGTTGCTATCATATCACCTCTTTCCTTCTCTCCTCTAAGCTATACATATTTAGGTCATTGAGCCTATCCTGATAAGTTTTTTTTTGTAGACCATGTACCATTTTGGTAGCCCTCCTTTGCACGGATTCAAGTTTGTTAATATCCTTCTGAAGATATGAAGTAAAACCATTTGATATATTACTTTAGGACCAGATTTCTACCTCTTTATTTTCCATGGGCTCCAATTTTATCTTGCTCTCCAAGCCGGCCAGCAGCTCTCCCAAACTGACCAAGCCTCCCATGTGCTCTCTCATGGCCAACTTCACCCCCATGCACTCTCCTCTGATCATCGGTTCTCACTAGCATTCCGCATTCTCTCTTCTCCTGACATTCTTCTCTCTGCATTGCCAACTCTCCACATAACAACTCCAAATGCTCATAATCCCCTTCAGTGATTGGTTGTAATTATATTTGTAATGTATTGTGTGTGTGGTGCAATGGGATCAAATGTAGTTTTTGATATTAATAACATATTCAACATAATTTATTTTATTTTTGTTTTTTATTTTTGCACTTTAATCATCACGTAGCTGTTGTTAGCATTGGCATCTTGATTTTTGGTCTGTGCATGCATCTATATTTGTCCGATATAATTATTGTATATGTGTTGGTTTTTGGGAAGTTAATCATATAACAACTCCCTTTGTGGATCTCTATATCAGTGCGCTGTTGGGTTGCTGCTGCAGACTGCACAGACACAGGGAAAGCCAATACTTAGCAAGAGAGATCCATAGGGTGGGCAGGACATTTCTTATTGACTATACCTCCTGTCTGTTGAAACTTATTTAAAAAGACAGCTTAAAAGAAAGGTGGACAGAGGAGATTGGAACTTCAGAAATACATGTAAATGTATTATGTTAGTAATGCATTTTAAATTGAGACACCATAATAGCTTATTTGCACTCAGTATAAACTTTATAAAAATGTAAGCTGTAAACGGTGAGAGATCACTTTAAAATGGAATGTGTGTGTGTTTGTGCGTGTTGTAATTTACAAAAAAATGAAAAAGATTCTAGATAAGAAAAAATGTGAATAACAAAACAAACAATAATAATATTAAAAACAAGGAAGCTATATAGGATTTAGGGTGACTGATGCAAATTGAATATAGTAAATGTGAGTCACACGCTATTAAAGTCATTATTCCTACAAAGCCTCCCCCATCATATGCAGGGTGAAAAACAAATCAAGTAAGAGTAAATATGGTATTTTAAATATGTTTTAAGGCAGCATTTCAGTATTATTTGCTGCCTGTGTATTGTTTGAAAATTTAAAAAAGTAATATTCTGTCTTAAAACTCTATGGGTTAAAATTGTGACCTTTCCTAGCTAAAACACTGCTTTCTTTTTCAGTAAGGGTGCGGTGCTTGGCTACACACATTCTGTACAATACAGCACAACAACACGTCTTGACATGTGACAGCAGATAATGCAGAACATTGACTTCTGATTGCGTAATTAAATGCTGAGGACACAGAGAAATGAGTGACAGATTTAAGAAAAATGTTGATACATGCCTAAACAACCGCCAAATCATTTGCTGAGAAAATAGTTTTGAGGAATTAAAATAAAAGCTGTCCAACAAGCTCACATTTTAAGGTATAATGGCCTCAATTCTAATTTAGAGTTTGCAGGTCAAAAATATTGTTCTTAAAGGGACAGTAAAGTGAAAATTAAACTTTTATGATCCATAAAAATTAGTATCAAATTTGCTTTTTTCTCTTATTGCCCTTATAGGAGCTCAATAGTGTGCCTGTGTCTTTAGTATTGTATGACAGCAACTGTTTGCAACAATGTTTTTAGCAATGGTGTACATTGTTCATAGTACCACACAAGATATATCAGCAAGAATTTCAGAACATCTGGATTTCCTACACCTGGGGTAAACACAGGAACATCTATATGTCAAAGTAAGCAATAAAAAAAGGTAAAGGGAAACACCATTAAAAATTATTTGAATTCATCATTGTTGTTGATTACAGTGTGTTATAGGTTACTAATAAGTTCACAACATAATAAAAACTTAAAGGGACAGTCAAGTCTAAAAAACTTTCATAATTCAAATAGTGCATGTCATTTTAAACAATTTTCCAATTTACTTTTATCACCAATTTTGCTTTGTTCTCTTGGTATTCTTAGTTGAAAACTAAACCTAGGCGGTTCATATGCTAATTTCTTAGACCTTGAAGGCCGCATAAAATCTGATTGCATTTTGACAGTTTTTCACCACTAGAGGGTGTTTCATATAGGTAACATTGAGCTCATGCACCTGAATTTACAGAGGAGTGAGCACTGATTGGCTAAAATGTAAGTCTGTCAAAAGAACTGAAATAAGGGGACAGTTTGCAGAGGCATAGATACAAGGGGGCATATTTATCAAGCTCTGTATGGAGCTTGAAACCCCGTGTTTCTGGCGAGCGTTCAGGTTCGCCAGAAACACAAGTTATGAAGCAGCGGTATAAAGACCGCTGTTCCATAACCTGTCTACCTGCTCTGAGGCGGCGGACAGACATTACCGAAAATCAACCCGATCCAATACGATTGGGTTGATTGACACCCCCTGCTGACGGCCG
The DNA here is from genome assembly GCF_027579735.1 of Bombina bombina. NCBI lineage: Eukaryota > Metazoa > Chordata > Amphibia > Anura > Bombinatoridae > Bombina > Bombina bombina. The sequence continues at coordinate 209,792,780 of NC_069500.1, forward strand.
ATTGGCCGCAAATCTGCAGAGGGTGGCGTTGTACCAGCAGTTCACCAGAACTGCTGGTGTAATGATAAATCGCTGTCGGCATTTATCGATGTGCGGCAGACATGATCCGCAATATCGGATCATGTCCACCTTATTAAATATGCCCCAAGGTAATTACAGAGGTAAAACGTGTATTATTATAATTGTGTTGGTTATGCAAAATTAGGGAATAGGTAAGGGATTATCTATCTTTTTATCTATCTGTCTATCTGTCCTTACTTATTGTTTAAATGTATCATTACAATCAGGAACAAAAATGTTGGTGATCATATTTTATTTGTCAACATTTAACACTTTAAACGTGTGATATGTTCACTATTTTTTTTTTTTTTTATTGAGATTTATTAAAAGGCAAACAAGGCATACATGTCAATTAAGGTTTTACAAACAAGTATTTTCCACAAATTAAATTATTACTTACTAGGATGTTTAGTCAAAGCGTTATTGTGTGCCATAACAATAATAGATTAGATAATATGTTTATTGCCATTGAAACTCTATACCTTCAAAACAAGCTAGAAGGCCACTCTTGGGCCCTTATAGAACTCTAAACAGAACCAAAGAAGGTAACTTCTAAAAGTATGGAGACCACTTTTGGATCCCCTGTGAAGAATCTCTATTTTCTGGTTTTATAGGGTTCAAATCTATAAAATAAACTTAAACGGAAAAACTTACATATAACCCATAACTTAATAAAGGTTAAGGGCCTCTCTTGTGCCCAATGAGGGAAGTACTATGGTCTGCAGTACAAGCAGAGCAGAAATATAAACAGCAATAAGAGTAATCATCCGCTAATTATAGGGGTATTAGGTCTCCAGTGTGAATCTGCTGGGGGGGGGGGGGGGGAGCGCCCATTTTAGAGGCTCTAATGACATTCACTAACTAATATTTGGAGGATATGTATCTAATTAAACTAGCCATCTAGGTAGGTATGAAGGAACTATTCCATAACCAAGTAAGCCAAACCCTGCCCAGAATAGCCTGAATTTTATTAGCCAGATGTAGGCTATTGTTTCTGCAGAAATATGTGCCATATGGAATAGATGCTGTTCAGGATCAGTGCCTTATAGGCAAATTACCCTGACTGACTCTCCACTTCTATAGAGGGTGTACGTGGGTGTCTAGCTACCTCACTGTCCAATTTTATCCCTCTCTGACCTAAGTACAAGTGTCACTGTTACGTGGATTGAGATTGTCTAGCCATCCCGGCCGCAGACAGCTCGACAAAGACCAAACATATACAGGGCTCAAAATGTATATACTGATGCTAGCAGAGTATGGCGTCAAGGGCCATGTGCCATAGTATCCCTGTCTAACATTTAACTATCCCGTGGCCCAATAAACAATTTTAAAAATATACCGATAAGGTGTAGGCGCTATAGGCAGGGTGACTCTTGTAATACTCTTGTAAAACATTTAGATATACACAGTAATGTCATAGGAATAAGGTGCAGTTAAAAAATTAATATAGGCTGCCTCTGACTATGTTATTTAAGCAGTTCAGATTTAAATTAAAACAAGTTAAGCATATCTATATATACACATCAAAGTGGTTAAAGAAATAAAATTCACATATAGAAAGAAAGAAATCTGCCCCACAGAATACGAGCACAATAAGGAGCACAGGTGAATTTACATCCCTCTATCCCCCAAACTGATGATTGCAGTCTTTAGGAGCCCACTAAAGTTAGCTGGGCATATGGTCAGCAGACGTTAGTTTTAAACAATAGAAACATAACACCAATATTGACCAGCAAATCCTCATAAATTAGAGTGTTAGCAGTGTCTATAATATTCGTGACTTGAGCTGACTAGGGATCTGCAAAATCTAACATGTGAAGTTGTCATACACAAGTCCCAAGGAACACTCATAAATGACTTGCCTGTAGGCAGAGTGTAAGAATGAACTGTCTAACCTACTCCTTCTTTCTGAAAGTATCGTGAGTTAAAAGCTCTTCTCTTGTATTGGAGGTACCCAGAGGCTAAAAGTTCTGTTCACCCAGATGCCACATCTAGGGGCTTCATTTTCAGAAGATTGCTGGCTGTCTGCACCTCTAAGCCAGTGATGGGGAATACCGGGTTCCTGAGGTACATATCTCCCACCATTTCTCTCTTCCACAGAGGGGGTAAAGTTGCAATCCGTCTATTAACTGTAGCCGCTAAACATCGCCAGCTCACCTGCAGGTTGCGCTCCCCATGTGAGCCCGGCTGCTGATCCGTGAGCGGCTCCAGTGGAGATAATGCGGTCACAGACTTAATCGGGTAAATTAGGGCCTCAGCTTTCTGCGTTGTAAGCAATGTAGGACTTGGTTCAGGAAAGGCCCCCAGCCCCTCGCCAGCTAGCAATCCATTTCCAATGCCGACCATGCTTGTTGCCCCAGTTCTCTGCAGGGGCTCTGTGGGGATTGATAACTGCAGGATCTTACATAGCTCCTGTTCTAACCCCTCAAAGTATCTCCGGATGCAAGACTGCATCTCCTCTTCCCAGCGATCGATAGCGGCCATTACTGTTTCCATAGCAGACCTTCACCCCTTCCTGAATGGGTTTGCTCGGATTGTAAGGTAATATATCCAAAACTGCTTCTGCTCCGATTTTTAGGTTTGCGACTTCCCTCAGATCTACAGCTCAGAACGGCTGTTATACCCGGACAAACCGGGGGGGTTAGGCAAAGGCCTCAGACGCATATGCGTTGCCACTGCAGGCCTGCCGTTCCGGTACCTTAGCACACGAGTATTAGGCTTCTTGACGGCTTAGTTTATTCCCACAAAGAAAGTATTTCAGATCAGACAGAAATTTAGTGTGAATGAAGTAAATATACACTGATAAGCAGCAGGTTCAACAGCGAGCCCTCAGAGCACTAAAGTAAGTCGGCCATCTTGGTCACTGCCCGGAAGCATCCCCCGATATGTTCACTATTTTAATGTTTAAGCAAATCCAGGAAATTATCATGATTGCTCCAATGTGATATGAGCATACAAAAAAACAGGTTTACTGTGCAAAATAGTTTTTTTCTGATGTAAAAAGTCTTGAAAAATATTAAATAGTGAGAAAATAAATTTAAAAATAATCTGAACAATAGTTTTCTAATGAATGGTAAGTACTCTAAATAAAAGGCTTGTCAGACTGTGTACATCTGTGTGGAAAGCTCTTCAAACATGTTGGACTCTAAATGCTTCCTTTCATTATAACACCAATTATTATTAGTATTCTTATATTTATTTGAAATCTGGCAACTGATTCTGCTATGCTATACAGGGGGTACAATGTACTGATTGGGGAAGAAAGTTTGGAAGGCCTCACAAACGTAGAGGTTGTTGAAGACAAAAGTGTAGAGAGTAGCTTACAATAAGTGATGAATGTATAACTGGTCTACCAAGTATATCAATATTCCAGCTTGAATAACTGATCATGGATGTTGAGAGAACAATCTGAAGGGTGTTCCATTAATTAATCATTGAGAATTGAGAGAATTGGACAAATTGAGAGAATTGGATACATTTGGACAATGTTATGGAAAGTGAAACAAGATTTGGTAAAAGAGAGGATATGGGGGTAAAGGCAAGTACAGTATTACACCAAGGCAGTGAATGTGGAATCCATGTGTAATAACTGAGTTTATTGAAGGTGATGGAGATTTCAGGTGCTGATAGAAGAAGGTCGACTCAGTAAATGTTTAGTTTTGGATATTATAATACTGAGGTGTTTGAAAGTATCCAGAAAGAGATGCAATGGTGACAGCCTGTGACAACATTTAAAGAGGAGGAGGATAGGCTGGGAAAAATATAAACATTTGCTTGGCATTCATGTAGAGGTGGTACTGGAATGAAGACAAGATATGTTTTGGTTTAAAATTAGATTTTTATAGTGTGTATATACTGTATTTTATATTTTATATACCTGTGGAGAGATCTCAAAACTGTATGATGGTTACAAGAAACCATTGATTTTAGTAATTTTTTCCAAGGGGTGTGCTACCAAATATTAAATTGAGGGTGCCAATAATTTTGTCCAGTCCATTTTTGGAGTTTTGCGTGAAATGTGTCAGATTTGGCTTTTTTTTTCTCCACTATTTTGTATCATACCAATACAAATAGAAGAAATAAACATGAGTTGCACTCAACTCTCACGATACATCGCCCCATTCATTCTTTCATGTACACGGATCAGTCGTCCTGTTCCCTTTGCAGAGAAACAGCCCCAAAGCATGATGTTGCCACCCCCATGCTTCACAGTAGGTATGGTGTTCTTTGCTTGCAGCTCAGCATTCTCTCTCCTCCAAGCACGACGAGTTGTGTTTCTACCAAACAGTTCTACTTTGGTTTCATCTGACCATATGACATTCTCCCAATCCGCTTCAGGATCATCCAAATGCTCTCTAGCATACTTCAGACGGCCCGGACATGTACTGGCTTAAGCAGGGGGTGCACGTCTGGCACCTGCAGAATCTGAGTCCCTGGCGGCGTAGTGTGTTACTGTTAGTAGCCTCTGCAGGTCATTCACTAGGTCCCCTCGTGTGGTTCTGGGACGTTTGCTTACCGTTCTTGTGATCATTTTGACCCCACGGGGTGAGATCTTGCGTGGAGCCCCAGATCGAGGGAGATTATCAGTGGTCTTGTATGTCTTCCATTTTCTAATTATTGCTCCCACAGTTGATTTCTTCACACCAAGCTGCTTGCCTATTGCAGATTCAGTCTTCCCAGTCCGGCGCAGGTCTACAATTTTGTTTCTGGTGTCCTTCGACAGCTCTTTGGTCTTCACCATAGTGGAGTTTGGAGTGTGACTGTTTGAGGTTGTTGACAGGTGTCTTTTATACTGATAACAAGTTCAAACAGGTGCCATTAATACAGGTAATGAGTGGATGACAGAGGAGCCTCTTAAAGAAGAAGATACAGGTCTGTGCGAGCCAGAAATCTTGCTTGTTTGTAGGTGACCAAATACTTATTTTCCACCATAATATGCAAATAAATTCTTTCCAAATCAGACAATGTGATTGTCTGGATTTGTTTCCACATTTTGTCTCTCATAGTTGAGGTATACCTATGATGAAAATTACAGGCCTTTCTCATCTTCTTAATTGGGAGAACTTGCACAATTGTTGGCTGACTAAATACTTTTTTGCCCCACTGTACATATATATATATATATATATATATATATATATATATATATATATATATATATATATATATATATAATATTTTAAATAGTGACCGCACCACCAGCTATAGTCAATTATGCTCCGGCAAGGGATGGAGTCTGGCCCTAGACTCAATAATAATATAATCAAAAAAATCCCAGCCAAGGAGTCTTAGAATTAATATGCAAATTATATTTAATAAAAGAATAACATCTATGTTGCAAATACAAAAAAAGAAAGGAAAAACACAAAAGATGAGAGCTTACTCATATCCACACATACCCCATCCACCAAACATATCCTATACTCCCATAATCCTAATCACAAACAAATTAATTAGTGTTCTCAAAAAAGAAAAACAAGAGTAATAAATCTGAACAGGAAAACACCCCCCGGGCGTCCCCAGGGAGTGAAGACACACTCCACCTGTCACTCAAAAAGAGATGTTAGTATAGCTTTAAATGTAGCCAACAATAATTGTGCACAATACTTCACAATCTGACAATGTCCTCATATGACATCAATTTCTGTCCAGCAAATCAAAATCCATATTATGATATTTGTATCCAAACTGGAAAAGAAAAAAGAAACTTTCTTGTATAAAGTTCAAAAAAAGATACAAACTAAAATGTCCTTTCATGTATCAGACCTGAAAATGGAAATTAAAGTTCTTGATACAATGTGTAATAATGTTCTGAGAAATAATTATTTGTACCAGCCCTTGGACCCAGATCCTGTGGGTATAGAACGTTATGGGCTACACCAGTGAAACTGATGCACATTAAGATATCTTTTAAATGTCGTGAAGAAGGCACTTTACAAAGCAACAATTCAACCCATATAATATACGGCTTTAAATCTCAATGTTGTAGCCACCGATATATGTTGCCGGTTGCCGTGCTGATAGCGAGGTATATTTATACAGTGAATCCAACCTCACACCCTTTAGTTAATATTCACTCACGGTATGGTTGCAGTGTTGCATAATATGCCTGAATGCTCCTAAACTGTACCAGGACAGATAATAGATTGAAGCATCAGTGTCTCTGTACAGGTAATTATAATTTCAGTAAAGCTGCAAAGCCAGTCGTGTTATACGATATTACCTGTGTCATCCAGATTTGCCAATACCGTGAGACTCTTTCCCCGGCGTGATCTGCAGTGTGGAAATGGACTCACTGTTATGATGATCCCATCTCGCTCCTTCCTTCTCACAGGCTGACTGTTAATAGAATGCAGTGTAAGATGTGGCTTGCGCAATCAGGGTAAGTGCAGGTGTTAGAGTCTTTGCTGGTTCCGACACGCGTTTCGGGGACTCCTCCCCTTTGTCAAGGAATATCCAGCCTCAGTCTGAAGGTGAAATTTAAACTCATTGTAAGATCGCCTATTGGTTGTTAGTTATGTACACCTTCAAGTACTACAATTATATTACTGGATACGGATATGAATAATACTCACAAATATGCCACCCAAGCAACATTTGTTCAGCATCGGCTTTTATAAGAAAACAAAGTCATGTATTCTACTCATAAATGCACACATAAGACAACATGTATATGCTAAAAGACGAAAAACAAGAGGAAATAAACACAGAGCAGAGAGAAAAAGAAAAATTTGTTGATTCTAAGTATGTACACACAGAAAATAAATACATAGATAAAGTGCAAATTGTACACAGAGTTGCATAAATCGCCTGAATTATCAGCAACGAAGCATTCCAAACAGATTTATTCAGATTCTCCAAAGGTATGACCCCTTGCCATATAGAAAAATAAATTATATAGACAAAATGCGCTATAGTATACATTCGACTCGACATATAGAAACTAAGCCGAAGGCTAGAATAACCTAGAATACCTAGGAATCTATATTAATCTATAACCAATTTTAATCACGCACTGTCACTAATGTAATCCGGCATATAATCCCAATAAGCAGCTCAAAAAAGAAAAAGAGCCTACTAACTTAACCTAGGGAACTGAAATACTCTGTATGCAAAATAATTTAATATACTATCCTCCAAGAGAAAAAAAAAAATTTTGTTACAAAAGTTAAACGAATTTTCATGGGATTATATACTGTGGTCATAACTTGAGACTCAGTAATGTGTTGTCCTCATGATTAATCGTTAATGTTGAATAGTGTGCTCTCACACTCGCAGTATCATATGCACCACTGCACTGGATAGAGTAAAATTCCAATTCTCTAAAAAAGAAATTTTTTATACAGAAAATATCCACAGAAAATGACACAGGAGCACAACCTGGAGATTCACAATTATGTTTCATAAAAGTATAAAGAAGATCAAGATCTACATCCTCATGCTTCCAGTATCTAAAGAGGAAGAAGGGGAGCTCACTGATTATCTATACCAAGCAGAAATAACCAAACAGTTAAATGAAGTTGCCCCAAGAGATGTCCCTATTCAAACCTTTGGGAACCATAGTATCTAATTTCCTAATCCACTGTGCTTCCTTTCTGAATAGTAGTTGCTGCCTGCCCCCCCCCTCTACGTAGGGGTGGTACTCCATCAACAATTTGAAACCGCAATTGGCTTTTATTGTGTCCAAATCTCGTGAAATGATGTGCTACAGGGGAATCCTCATCATTGCTACCTATCGCTGCCTTGTGCTGGCGTATTCTATCTCTAGCCATTTGGGTGGTCTCACCTACATAGGCTAAGCCACACAGACATTTAATGACATATATCATGTACTTTGAGGTACATGAAAATCGGCCATGGATAGGTATCCGTTTCCCGGAAAGTGGGTGAGTAATGCTATCACCTTGTTGCATGGAATGGCTCAAGGCACAGTTCATTCAAGTGAATGAGCCTTTCTTAGCTATTTCCACTGTTTTTTTTTGGGAACCCCAATCAGCCCGGATCAATTCATCTCTGAGGTTTCAATTTCTCCTGAATGAGAAAAGTGGGGTGTCAGAAAAAACAGTCCCCACTTGGGCGTCATCTCTAAGTAAATGCCAGTGATGGAGTATTGATCTCTTCAGATCTCTACTGTGAAACCCAAAGTGACTCACAAATGGAACAGAAAATTTCTTGGGGTCTTGATTCTTTCTAGATAGTAGACTTGTCCTATCAATCTCCAACACTTGCGTGGAGCCCCAGATCGAGGGAGATTATCAGTGGTCTTGTATGTCTTCCATTTTCTAATTATTGCTCCCACAGTTGATTTCTTCACACCAAGCTGCTTGCCTATTGCAGATTCAGTCTTCCCAGTCTGGTGCAGGTCTACAATTTTGTTTCTGGTGTCCTTCGACAGCTCTTTGGTCTTCACCATAGTGGAGTTTGGAGTGTGACTGTTTGAGGTTGTTGACAGGTGTCTTTTATACTGATAACAAGTTCAAACAGGTGCCATTAATACAGGTAATGAGTGGAGGACAGAGGAGCCTCTTAAAGAAGAAGATACAGGTCTGTGCGAGCCGGAAATCTTGCTTGTTTGTAGGTGACCAAATACTTATTTTCCACCATAATATGCAAATAAATTCTTTCCAAATCAGACAATGTGATTGTCTGGATTTGTTTCCACATTTTGTCTCTCATAGTTGAGGTATACCTATGATGAAAATTACAGGCCTCTCTCATCTTCTTAAGTGGGAGAACTTGCACAATTGCTGACTGACTAAATACTTTTTTGCCCCACTGTACATATATATATATATACACATATTGGGGCATATTTATCAATGTGCGAGCGGACATGATACGAAGTAGCATATCATGTCCACCGCACATTGATAAATACTCTTGTGAACTGCTGGTGCAATGCCACCCCCTGCAAATTGGCGCCGCAGGTGGTGTCAATCAACCCAATCGTATTCGATCGGGTTGTTTTCTGTCCGTGGCCTCAAAGCAGGCGGATAAGTTATGAAGCAGCGGTTTTTAGCCTGAAGACTCGCCGGAAACAAGGGGCATCAAGCTCCATACGGAGTTTGATAAATATGCCTCATAAACTTATGTATATACAGTACATATATACACATACAGTATATATATATATATATATATATATATATATATATACACTTTGGAGCCCTTTCTACTCAAATACCGTAAAACTTAAAAATGTATTTTAATCAATAATATCTATACCTGTACATATTCAGATAGATTTATAGGTATAGATACATATTTAAAAAAAAAAAAAAATCATATATATAAATATATTTTGAAATAAAATTAAATTTTTCTTCTATGTAAAGAACATTGGAATTTAAAGTATTCATAACTACCTTTGGATTTAGTGCAGTTGGTCTACTAGGTGTTGGGTTAGTGCGTGAGTGATAACTGTTAATTTTTTTTTTTTTTAACAGCGTGCTCCATAGAAGTCTATGGGGAGAAGTTAACGCAGTTGTGATATCCAAAGTCCCGAAGTTAGCGTGCATAGGGTTTCGCCCATATGAAAACAATTTACTTTAAACTTGTAATAAAAGTGCTAACCCGCCCATGTTAAAAGTTTATTTTGAGCTGTGTTTGTTCGCAAGTGAAAAAAAAGTTGTGTGCCACTTGTAATCGGGCCCATGGTAAATTATCGCTACTATGGAATAGCGGCTTCCACAGAAAGAAATAGCTTTCAGTACATGGCCCCTCCTACTATCATACACTTTGTGCATTTTGATCAGGAGCAAACAGCACCATATAGGAACTAGATTGTTGCTATGTAGCGACAAATAGACAGGCATAATAGGCAGATGGACGAGGTACGCTATCATGAACGCTGCCTGCATTTAGCATTGCACAATCCGCTGATTGTGTAATGCTGCTCCAGGCTTGCACGTGGCCAATGTCATGCAAGAGGGGGCTGTCAATCATCCCGATCAGATCAGGATGATTTCAATATGCCACCTAAAGTGTCGTGGACAGGTTAACTAGCATTTCAGGCTCACTCTGGGGCTATCACAGCTTGGTAAATTGAGTCCATTGGTTTCATTGTGAACTATCCCTTTGTTTCTTCCGTCATATATATTCTGCCATTGTCTTTTATTCTGTATGATATTTTCTGGGAGTCATTTTGGCAAAATGTAGCTAAACTATTTTGTTTATAAAGTCAGAAAGTATTTTTTGTCAGCAGCGCTTAACTTTCTTTTCTATATTTTATCAGGTTATGAAAATGAATTTGAATTGTGGACACAATTAGCTTTTATGCATCATGTATTGTACTCTAACTAGCATCTAATGGCTTTGTTTACTGCGTGTGTCATTTTGTATAATGTTCTTGTAGATATTTGATCAATGTAGCATTATTTCTGTGTGCATGATGCATCATTAACTTGCTATCTGAGATTACATTATTAGAATAATCTAGAAGACGTTAAAGGAAGTGCCAAGGAGTAGGGGCAGAAGCATTCATATTTGGTTTTATTTAGAAAAAATTCTGCAACTTATCCAATGGCAGAATAAAATGCTAAATATATTAATACTTAACCATAAGTAAAATGTATATTAGTGACTATATAAACTCTCAATCAAATAAATTGCAGGAAAAATGCCCTAAAATTCTGATGATAATTTATTGCTATGGGTAAAAAATTGTTGCATATTTTCTTGCTGTTTGCAATGCATAATGCTTTGTAAAAGAAAGTTATTCAAAAGGGAATTGAACTAAGATGCTTAAGCACAAAATTAAAGTATCTTATATGTTACATTATCTTTACTATTCATACAATTCCCTAAACTTTTAGCAAGCAGATACTAAAAATATATTTACATATAGTCATTAGAGCCTAATTAACTTCTTCAAAATGCCAGTTCAGTGACTGGAAACTGCTGGAGACACTACAGTAATAGACCCCAACAGCACTATACAACAAGTCACCCTAGTCCCACAGCTATAAATTTGTAAAACCCACATAGCCCCTTCTCAATTACCCCCTCATAAGCAATAACCTCACTGCTATTAAAGGGACATTCCAGCCAAAATTGGAACCACATGGTTTTGAATAGAAACAATATTGTAATAGACATGTATTAGCAAAACTGCTTCTAATAAAAGCTATAGCTGTTTCAATTGTGTATTTAAATATGCGCCGTGCACCAGCATTTTAAACACAGCACTTGTTCAGAGAGCCTAAGGTGTTTGTACAATCTGGTAATAACTCAATGTGTTAATAATAGAGGAAACACAATGTGGAAAAAAGTGCTTGTATATCCATAATGCATAATTTTATATTGGTCTATTTAAATATTTAGGTCTAGATTACAAGTTGAGTGCGATTTTAACGTGCAACCGTAAAGGGGCATATTTGCCAGTTTACGGGTGCATGTTAAATAATCAGCCATTATAATAGCTTGCGGGAGCTCTTAGCGCAATTAACCAGAGGTCAGACTTCTGGTTAATTTAAAATATGTGCCCAATTGCCCTCCAAATAAAGTGGACAGTAGTTCTACATAAATTTAAAATATGAGCATCTTTATTTTTTTGATAAAAAATGCACAAAGCAGTTATTATAAGGGATTAAAGTGAGGGGATGTGGGGTTAAAAGTGCCTTTACATTGTGGTCTATGGGGACTGTGTTTTAACTGTAAATATATATGTATATGATTATATATATTTATGTGTAAATATGTGTACATATATATTTTTAATTTGCTGCCCAAAGCTGCGTGACGTACCCCCTGCACTGCGCTAGGTGCTTTGCCGTGTCTCATGGTATGAGAACAACACTCCCATTGGAGCCTATGGAAGCGTTCTCTTGTGAGCGCAAGGCTTCCAGGCAATGCGAACGTGAGATATCGCGTTTGCATTTCGCTTAACTGATAATACCAGCGCACATTTGTGTGGGCTGGTATTACTGAGTGAAGCATAAGTATCACGCTCCCGATCGCACAATTTTGTGCTCCACTCGTAATCTAGGCCTTAATCTTTTTTATGTCTGTAGGCACACACAGGACACCTTTTGTTAAGGGCACAGTAAACATCTTGTAATTACAGGACATTTGAGTTGTCTTGCTTTAGAGTAACATTTCAGTCAAGTCTAAACATTTTTAAAACAAATTAACATTGTGTTTGTTGCAGTTGGTTTTCAAGAGCCAAACTGCACCCACCACTTGCCTTTTTTTTGGAGATCCCAATCTGGGATTGAGTCTGAAGACAATATGTTAGTATAAAGTCAATTGTTTTGTAGTCTGTTATCTATTAAAGTCAATTTGGGAAATATACACTATATGGAGAAAAGTATGTGGCACCTCTACTAGTTATTCAGACACACACATTGCTAATCGTTGCATAAAATTCAGCACATAGCTATGAAATCTCCATCGACAAACACTGGCAGTAAAATGGCAGTAAACTGGCAGTAACTGGCAGTAAAATTTCTGCCCTACTAAATTTGCCCCAGTTAACTTAAAGTGCTATTATAGTGAAATGGAAGCATCTAGGAGCAACAGCATCTCAACCACAAAGTGCAGACTCACAGAGCATGGTCGTAAAAATTACTTACCTGTTGCATCACTCACAGTTCCAAACTGCCTATGGAACCAACATCAACACAAGAACTGTGCATTGAGAGCTTCTTGAAATGGGCTTTGATGGACAAGCAGCTGTACACAAACCTCCCATCAACATGCACAATACCCGGCGTCAGCTGGAATGGTGTAAAGCATGCCACCACTGGACTCTGGATTGATGAATCAAACTTCACTATCTGGCAGTCTAATGGAAGAATCTGGTGCGGCGGATACCAGGAGAATGCTACCTACTGGAATGCATAGGGGTAGATTTATCATGTCCGTTCAACCTCGCTTAATGCCGACAACATACACTGTTGGCATTTAACATTGCACAATGCAATGCTGCCCCCTGCTCACTGGTGGCCAATCGGCTGCTAGCAGGGGACATCAATGATCCTGATCGCATCGGATCGGGATGATTTCAGTCCGCCACCTAAAGGTCTTATGACCGCTGCTTTTTAACTTCGTTTCAGGTGGACTTGAAACAATGGGGCTCCGAAGCAGCATCCGCTGCCTAATAAATGGACCCAATAGAGTCTACTTAGTTTGGTGGAGGAGGGATAATGGTCTTGGTCTGTTTGTCGGGGTTCAGACAAGGCCTTTTTGTTCCAGTGAAGGGTCATCTTAATGTTAGAAAGACATTTGATACAACTGGGTTCCTCCAACTTTGTGGCAACAGTTGACTGTGCCCCTTTAAATAAAGTGAGGTTCATTAAGACATGGCTTGATGAGTTTGGTGTGGAGGAACTCGAATGGCTTGACCTCAATTTCATTTAACACCTTTTGGATGAACTGGAATGCCAATTGCAAGTCAGACCATCTTGTCCACCATCAGTGCCTGACTTCACAAATGCTCTTTTGGGCACAAATTCCCACTGGCAGCTGTTTTGGTGTGATGGTCAGTTGTCCACATACTTTTGTCCATATAGTGTATGTAACTGAGTTAGCCATGAGAAGTCTACAGTCTGCATTTTCAGCAATGAGAACATTTTCAGAACTAAATTACATGAAAAGGGGCAAAACAAATAATGAAAGTATGTTGCAAACTAATCATTTTATATTAAAATATCAAGTTGTTTACTGTCCCTTTAAATTACAGAAAAAAATAAATAAATAAAAAAATCTCTTGAAGAAAATCGCTTGAAAATAAAAACACTCCAATTTCTCTACCTGTGCAGCTTCTAAACACTTGTTTTTTATTTAAGTGTTGCCTGAAAACTCACTGCCATTCACTCGCTCACATTTTATTTTTTTAATATGCGTGAAAATATCACACGGATTAAAGTGAGCTTGAAAATACTAGATAGGTGTTTTTGAATAGAGGCCAAAATGTAACAAGGATAATATTATTCATTTTTATTGACAAGTATATAATGATATATGTTGCATTCAAAACAATATGTTCACCTCTTTTAAACAGTTGGTGGCTCATGAAAAAAATGGTTAAATCCTTTCCTTTTCAGTGCTTGTGCTAAAAAAAGTAATATATTTCACTAGTAGGGCAGCTTGTTTGAATGCTGTAAACCAGTGGAATTCTATATCCTTTATCACAGAAAATGGATACGTTACCACCGTTATCCACAGACCATCTCAGATCATTCACCTTTCCGGATCCCTTAACTAAGAAATAAAACAAACATTTGAAATGAAAGCTACTCAATGATATATTATAGATTGCAATAAAGACACAGCAGGCAGACGCGGAAACCTTTCTCCTACATTTGTTAATGTGGCCTCCCTAAAATAAATATACATAGAACTGGGTGATGTTGTTCGGAGAATAACAAAACACATGCATAGTGATAGAAAAAAAAAACTAGCATTGCATGATCCTTTTATCAAGGGTTTGCGACCTATGTTTATTTAAGATGAGACACTGTTAACCACATTCACAGAGCCACCTATTTAAGCTTGGAACTCACTCAAATCTACTTGCCAAAAAAACAGGCAACAAGACCACAAGGCATACTTAGCATCTGAAAGAAGGATTTTACAGACAAGATGTGCATTCACACTACAATATCTGCGCCACATGAAATCTGGAATGTATTAAAGCCATATTACATGGATAAGATGTATCTCCAGGAGACTAAGGGTCCGATGTTAAAAGCATTGTAATAATTGCGATATTTTAAAAAGGGATCTGTTTTGCGATCAAAATTGCCTGTGAAATGTTATATTGGGCTAAAATCTGTGTTTAAAAGGCTGTCTCGCGAAGATGCATTTTACTCTGACACTGGCGGAATTGTAAAAGCAGTATTGAAAGTGTAATGTACAATACAATATTTTAATATACTAATAATATACTACTTAAAATGTACGAAAATTCATAAAACACATAAAGCACAATGTTACATTCCTAAAAATTATATATCATACTATTATATGGTTGCTGAAAAATAATGTTACGACACCTAGCTTACATGAATGAATTTAAAAATCTAACCATATATTCACAACCTCTAGGGTAAAATAACTCAATGTGTTTATATATATATATATATATATATATATATATATATATATATATATATGAAGAGTCACTTGATAATTGGAACCAATCCGTTTTGGCATTTGTAGAAAACATGATTTGTTTGTTAAAAAGTCACATGACCTCTAAGGGGTCGAATCATCATTGTCTGGCGGACATGATACGCTGTAGCATATCATGTCCACCAGACATCACTAAATGCCAACAGCGTATGCTCACGCGGTAACAGGGGCATCAGGGGCCGTTCGGCTCTTGATAAATCGGCCCCTAAGGGTCTAATGAAAATTATGTTAAATTTGATGAATGAAAAAAAGGATGATTCGTTTGTTAAAGTCACATGACCTCTAAGGGTCAAATGAAAATGATGTTCGATTTTATGAATGAAAAAATCATTAGTCATAACTTAAACAATCATATTATGTGCACATAATTTAAATAATAATAATGTTGCACATCTCACTGCCAGTGGATTCAGCTAGATCTGCCATTGTGGGTAGTAATGATCTCCAAGCTGTGGTCTAGGTAAAGTTTTAATAACTTGAGCTTAAATTAGCTCTATTCTGTCTGTGGTGTAATTTTCACAGGGAATATGCTGCAAAGGATCAACAGTGGTCTTTGTACCCAATGACTAGTCACACCAGTTACTCCTTGTTTTGTCAGTGTAGATTGCATTGGTTTTTATCAGACAACATTAGGAGGTTAGTCCTGAAAACTCTGGTTCTACAGCAATCTGTTACTTTTGAGTGGTTAGTCAGTCAGTCATTATGCATCTTGCTTCTAACATAGAAGCAAGATGTACAGGCATAAGGACTACCTATCACTGGTATCCCCGGATTACACTTGGACATAGGGTTGCCACCTCGTCCATGTTTTCATGGAGTTAAGCATACTGCAGGGTGTACAGGGAGTAACATGAATAGTGCTGTCCAGGGTCACTATTCATGTGCTGTCCAGAGGCACAATGCAATTTCCCTTCTGGGCACCATGTAACATGTATAACTCATAACTGTCCAGGAAAACATGGCTGAGGTGGCAACTCTACTTGGCCACCAGGAATGTGGGAGTAAGTGCAGGGGGGCCACAATGAGCTCCTACAATGCCTCCCCTCTCCAGGATGACGACACGTGGTTATCATCTGGACTTAATAGAATTTCTGGATAATGATCATGCGTCTTAATTTGCACTTTAAGGATTAAAAGCATTTTAAGCTATGTTTGTTGTTTATTAATATGCATTGTTTTATTTAGAATAGGGAAGGTTATGTGATATGTTGCCATGGAGTTTATTATGATAACTATGACCAACTGTGCTGAATTGTTAAAATAAACTGGTCATCGAGACCCAAAAGTTACTATCACTCATGCTTCCTACACTTCAAGCTGTTGTCACCACTAAGTTAATTTAATTATGATTTTTGGTTTCTCTCTATATATGTATTTATATAGAATAATTAAGGACCACTGTGTACATTTATTATTAATATTATTATTATTAATAATAATTGAATAATACTATTTATTTGATTGATGTCTTCCTACCTAAAAACATTACTCAAATAAATATGATTATTCATTTTATAGATTGATAGAGAGTGCGGGTCCTTAATTGCTTTATAGATAAATTATGTCTCTGACTCTATGGTAGATAATGATACAATTTTCCCAAACTGTACATTTCTGGTTTTCCAGGTAATGGCATTACTATCAAGCGTGATGGTAAAAAACCTGCCAGAAACTAGACTATCTAATAAGCCAAAAAACACCATTAAAATTAATATACTGGGGAATATAATGCTTCAATTCTAATACGTTGCACATAATTAAAAAGTAGTGTGAAAACTAAGAATACTTTATTTAAACCTTCCTATTTTGTGAAAGCATTACCAGCCCAAGCTCCAGAACATTATTTTTTCCATAAGATGAAAGAGAATGCTGCAGCCAATCAGAGGGTGCATTATCTGAACCTTTAAGGTTAGTAGAAGCACTCTTAGATTTGCTTTTTCCACAGGGAAGATTCAAAGACTGACACACTCTGCACAAGCAAAACACTGTCAGTCAAGAAACAACACATGAGTAATTCACAGGAATGTACAATGGAAAAAGTGCAGCAGTCTTTGGTGGCTTAAAGGGACAGTATACACCAATTTTCATATAACTGCATGTAATAGACACTACTATAAAGAATAAGATGCACAGATACTGACATAAAAATCCACTATAAAACTGTTTAAAAACTTACTTAGAAGCTCTAAGTTTAGCTCTGTTGAAAAGCTAGCTGGAAAGCCCACTGCAAGTGGGAAATAAGACTCCCCCCCTCTTCTTTCGCATATGAAAAGACCCTTTACACAAACAGGAGTTAGCTGGAGTAGGTATCTGGCGGTATTCTAAAGCTTTGGGGCTTGGTTAGGAGTCTGAAAATCAGAGCAATGTTATTAAAAAAAAAGCAAAACTATACATTTAAAAAAACAAAAATATGGGCTATATAACTAGATCATCTACAAAACGTTTATGCAAAGAAAAAAATGAGTGTATAATGTCCCTGTAAGCAGTAGCTCTTTTAAATACAGCTACAGAGAGGTAAATATATCATTTAGGCTGAACTGTTTAGTTTTAAGAGACTTTTAGATACCTTTATGTATTTGAAGTGATTCAATAAACATATTGCTTCACTTCTGATTTTTAGCAGAAAATTGGACAAAAGAGCTGTACATTTTGTCTTAAAGGGACATAACTTTCCAATTTACTTCTATTATCAACGTTGCTTCATACTCTTAGTATATTTTGTTGAAGGAGCAGCATAAGACAATCCTTTTCTCTTGGCTGAGTTTGTTGCCTTGAGTGAGGTTGTTCCACATTTTTGCCTGTTTGTCTGGTTTTAAAGGTGCCATAATAAAACTTCTACTTTTTAACTGTTACTTGGAGGCTGGATCGTTTTTGGATCTTTCTGGTTTTTCTTTATCCGTAGGAGAGTGTGTGGACATCAGCTGGATCACATGTGTCGCAAGCCGGGAGCTTTAAACAGAACTGTTAGGCTCTTTCTGAGCACGGACTGACCAGACACGGACTATCTCCTGTTACCCTAGGATCTGTGATTTGGGGCTTGTTGTTTTATCTGTCTAGTAAGCACAATATTACTAGCGTGTTGTGTATTTTATCCAATAAATACTACCTTGAATCGAGGACAGCTCTGTCTCTCTTTCTATCTTGCAGTTATCCGTTTATCTGTTTGTGGAGGAGGAACCCAGATCTGTGTACAGCTGCAGCCCTTTGGCTCGATTCAGACGTTACTTCGGCTCTGTACGTTTTCTATACATCTCCAAGGAGGAACACGCTGTATGTTATTTAGCGCTGTTCATTTTTGTATTTGTTTCCACTTTAGATAATATACAGATAGAAAACCTTTTGTCAAAACTGCATGAGACCCGGAAAAATGTTTGTATTCTATAATAGTTTGGATTTTGGAATATTTGCATCTGTAAATGGGACAGTTTGGAGAGGGGATGGCACCAAGTGTAAACAACAATATCTTACGTAATTTCGGCAATATTTACATGTCATAATACAGCTTTGATAGGTAGTTTTATATAATTTGTAATGCTTTGTATGTATAGTACCCTCAGAAAGATAGTACAGTAATCAGAAAGGTAATATTTGTTATTTTAACTAAATATAGACTATTATTTAAATTTTATAACACAAAAACAAACCATAGATACAGACAGAGAAGATTGTGACTTACAGGCAGGAACAATAGTCATTTTTGATCATTTAAATTTTTAAAAAATAATAATTAAAATGTTTGGATTTCAGAATGTTTAGATTTTGGAATTCCAGATTTGGGGATTTGTACCTGTAAATTATCTGTTTAATTAGTTGTTTAAAATTGTCCCTTAAAAACAGGCAAATTCAAAGAGCTTGGACCATAGGAGATAAGTGAAGGTGACAAGACTATGTTTGGATGTAAAATGATTTTCTTGTATGAATAAAAGGTTAAAGGATAAAATATGTCCTAGATTCTATAAAACCAGTTTGTGAAATATATTTCTTGTTAAAAAACTTGCTGCAACAGTGCATTGTAAAAATTGCAAAATTCAAAAAAAGATTGCTAGCTTTCTCTTATCACAGCCACAACTTGCGGGTTCTGCTTTATTTTAATAAACGGAGCTTCAACTACCTTGTAACTGGTCACTTCTGGGGGCATAGAAAGAGCTTCAATGTCAAGTACACAGCATAACAGAAGCACCTTACAGAACAAACTAATTCAAACAGAATAAATTACCTCTATCAATTAGTCCACACTAAAATATAAAAAACAAATAAAATAAAAATGAGACGACTTTGCCACCTTTAAAATAGTAAAAAACAACTGCGAAACAAGATACTTCATTGGGGCAATGGAGTCTTTATAAATTTCCCATGCTTGATCATATCTCCAGAATACCCATTGTTAGCACCCAGACACCTCATGTTCTATCCAGAGATACCTCCTTTTTTATACAACAATACAGGTATGAAAATATTCTACATTTATAGATATTTCTATTTATTGTGTTAGAAGCTTTTGCAAAGCTGTTTCAATTGCTTAGCGATACGTTCTTGTTTCAAGTGCAAACTTTCATGAATTAGGCACTTACAGCAACTATAGACATTCAATAAACAGTAAAGTCAAAATTAAACTTTCTTGATTCAGATAAAACATGCAACTTAAAACAACATTCCCTTTTTTTTCTTTCTATTATCAAGATTGCTTTATTCTCTTGGTATCCTTTCTTGAAGAGCATACTTGGGGGCCGAATTATCAAGCTCCAAATGAAGCTTGATGCCCCTGTTTCTGCGTGAGCCTTCAGGCTCGCCGGAAACAGCAGAGAAGAAGCAGCGGTCTAAAGACAGCTGCTCCATAACTGGTCCACTGCCTCTGAGGCTGCGGTCTGCAATCTGCCCGATCCTATACGATTGGACTGATTGACACCCCCTGCTAGCATGGCAAATCTGCAGGGGGCGACATTGCACAAGCAGTTCTGGTGAACTGCTTGTGCAATGTTATTACGCTGTCGGCATTCAGCGAAGTCTGTCGGACATAATACGCTACAGTGTATCATGTCAGACAGACATTGATATATTGGCCCCCTAGGGTCAGTAGCAGAAATGCACTACTCAGAGCTAGCTGCTGATTAGTGGCTGCACATATATGCCTCTTGTCATTGGTCCCCCCAATGCAGTGAGCTACCTCACAGTAGTGCATTTACTCTTTCAACAAACGATAGTAATAGAATAAAGCAAATTTAAAAATTAAAGTAAATTGTAAAGTTTTTAAAAATTGCACACTCTATCTGAAGCATAATAGTTAAACGAACTGTCTACTCCAGAATTTTTATTGGTTAAAAAGATAGATAATCCCTTTATTCACCATTCCCAAGTTTTGCATAACCAACACTGTTCTATGAATATACTTATTACCTCTGTGATTAACATGTGTCTAAGCCTCTGCAGAGAGCACCCTTATTTCCGTTCTTTTGACAGACTTGCATTTTAGCCAATCAGTTCTGACTCTGACAGTGAGATATGAGGTGGCCTTCAATGGCTTAAAAATTTGCATATAAGCCTAACTAGGTTTAGTTTTTAACAAAGAATACCAAAAGAACAAAGAAAATTTGTTGATAAAAATAAATTGGAAAGTTGTTTAAAATTGCATGGCCTATATTAATCATGAAAGTTTAATTTTGACTAGACTGGCACTTTAAATTTTGACTTTAGTGCTCCTTTAGCTGCAGGAAATCCTACTAACAATACGCTCAGAAAGATAGGTGAAGTAAGACTCAATGAATTACGAACATGATCTCACCTTTAAAACAAGGCTTCTTGGCAACCTTACAAACTTCTACGAATCTAGCCCAAAAATATTCTCACAGCTTCATTAATGGATAGAGACAAATTTTAACAAGCATAAAAGCAAAAACAAAACATTCTTCAACATAAAAACATTTATTTAAAAAAGCAAACACAAAACAAAAATAAATTTTAAAATAAAAATGTATACATGAAGGACAATTCTTGTATTTCTATTAAAACATATTAAAATTGATTAAAAATGATATTGCATGTTTCAATTTATTTGACTGGGAAGGGCTTAAAGGTGTAAATATATTTGTATATATGTGTTTATATGTGTATATATGTGTTTATATGTGTATATATGTATGTATGAGTGCACATACATATTTACACATATAAACACAAAAAACACATGTATACACATGTATTGACATATATATATATATATATACATACACACACACATAAATATATTTATATATATCTATATATCTATATGTATATATACATTGTCCATACAAGTCAAACACCTTGCCATATACCATATCCCTTTTTAATCATTTTAAAACCTTTGTATCAATATTAAACACATTTGTTTTACTAAAAAGTGTATATTTGAGTGTAATAGTTTATTTTATTATAATTTTGATGTATTTTTTTTTTTAACCCTTACACTTTAATTCAGGTCTCGCTAAATATTCTAGCACAATTTCGGTTTCCGCTCAAGTGCAACCTATAACTAATATAGTAATGTCAGCGTTATTTAGGGCGGTTGTGATATCCATTGAAAGAATAGGTTGATGCCGGCAATGCTAACCCTTCTCTGGTAATATCAAGTTGTGCACTAATTCTACCGCGGTCTAGCCTAAAATGCTTAGTTATGTATAGTAAAACTCTCAAGACTAACCCTGCAACATATCTTTTCTTGAGTGTCTTTAACTGATAACAACTGCAAACCAATTCATTTTATACTAACATTATTATTGTGGCTAGCCTTGTTATCTGCAGACTCAAGCCTGGATTGGTTCCTCCAAATAAGACAAGTGGAGGGTGTAATTTGGCTATTGAAAAACAACTGCAGAAAACAAGATGTTAATTTGTTTTAAAAATATTTAGATTTGGCTGATATGGTATTCTATAATAATATGAAACAATAGAACTGTCTTGTAATTACAAGATGTTCTCTGTTCCTTTAAATGCAGTTACATGCCCTCATTTGCATTCTATAGTGGTTTGACTTGTTTGTTTATCCTAAGGCAGAGCAGCAAAACTGTACAGCAAGCAGATACTGATGAATTTAATAGATGAAAATTAGCACTGCTATTTACAGTGTGATGATGTATTATGAGGTGTCTGTTTTTGGGTGTCAATTCATTTTAATAGTGGTCAGAAATAAAAACCTATTCTTTAAATGTTATAGCTACAAATCATCCATGGTTTTGCAAATCCAACAGAATATGCCTTAAAGGGACAGTAAATGTTTCAGATAGGTCACAAAAAATAGAAGTATTCAACAAAATAATGATATAGTGCTTAACTGATGAAGCAGAAACTCTACATCTTTACACACCATCTAACGGCTCTCCTGGCCACCCTTAAATGGCACTGGGTGGTACTGTCAAACAAAATGTGGCAGCTCTTCCTATATTGTTTCTCTGCGTGCAGTCACATTGCAGCCTGCACATACAGCACAGTGTGGTACTGCTTATAGTGAAGATGAGCGCAAGATGTAAGCATGCGCAAGGCTATCAGTAAGTGCGTGCAGACCTGTGTAAATGGAATCTGTGGGCAGCCAGGAGAACCCTCTTATGGTGTATAAAGATGTAGTATTTACAGGCAACCATAGCATTTCTGATTTATCAAGTAAGCACTATCAAATTATTATGTTGAATACTTTTATTTGTTTGTGACTTATCTGAAGCATTTACTGTCCCTTTAAAGGAACATGAAACCCAACATTTTTCTTTAATGCCCAGATAGAACATGCGATTTTAAACAATTTTCCAGTTTACTTCTATCATCAAATTTGTGTCATTCTCTTGGTTTCCATCGTCGAGAAGTTAAGCACTACAGGGAGCTAGCTGAACACATTAGGTGAGCCAATGGCAAGAAGCATATGTGTGTAGCCACCAGTCACCAGCAGTGCATTGCTGCTCCTGAGCCTACCTAGGTATGCTTTTCAACAAAGTATACCAAAAGAACAAAATAAATTAGATAACAGTAAACTATTTTTTTTTTAATTGCAAGCTCTTTCTGAATAATTCAATAAAAATGTTGACTTTACTGTCCCTTTAATGAAAATAAACTAGCCTGCAACTGTTGTAGGCCTGACATTGTAATGAAGTATTGTATTGCATACATCTGCTAAATAATTATTTCCAGCCATCAAACATGTAGGGTGTTGCCCATCTCACCTACAAATTTGTTCTAATTTGTCCTTAAAGGAATAGGAAAATCAAAATTAAACTTGCATGAGTCAGATAGAGCATGTCATTTTAACTGTTAAATTCACTTCTATTATCAAATGTGTTTCAATCTCTTGTTCTGTTGTTGAAAAAGAATATGCACATATCCTACACTAGTGGGAGCTAGCTGCTGATTGGTGCCTGCACTGTCTGCACACATGTGTCTCTTGTGATTAACTAGATGCTCCTTCAGCAAAGAATAACAATAGAATGAAGCAAAATTAATAATATTAGTAAATTGGAAAGTTGTTTAAAATTGTATGTTCTAGCCAAATCAAGACATACATTTTTGGGGTTTCCTGTCCCTTTAAAGCTAATAAGGATTCCCTCCCTAAATAGTTAATAGAATGGGTGGATCAGGTGGTTATCTGAACAAGAATTTATGTACAAAATAATGTCATCTGTGTTATAAACACTGTAGTGACAGATATTGGGCAGCTCAGGATTGAGTTTTTTTTAGAATAGAGAAGGTTATGGGATATGTTATCATGGGGGTTATTATGATATTGTGGTAAAAAAGAATTGTCAAAATAAACTGGTCTTTCATTGAGTTACTATTATTCATGCTTCTTACACTTCAAACTGTTGTCACCACCAAGTACATTTCCCTAAAGGGATAGCAAACACCAAAAATGTTATTGTTTAAAAAGATAGATAATCCCTTTATTTACCATTCCCCAGCTTTTTTTTTAACCAATACTGTTATAGAAATATACTTTTTACCTCTGTAATTACCGTGTATCTAAGCCTCTGCAGACTGCCTCCTTATCTCAGATCTTTTGACAGACTTGCATTTCAGGCAATTAGTGCTGACTCTTAAATAACTTCACGTGCATGAGCACAGTTATATATATTAAACACATGAACTAACGCCCTCTAGCTGTGAAAAACTGTGAAATGCAGAGGCAGCCTTCAAGGGCTTAGAAATTAGCATATGAGCCTACCTAGGTTTAGCTTTCAACTAAGAATACCAAAAGAACAAAGCAAATGTGATAATAAAAGTAAATTAGAAAGTTGTTTAAAATTACATGCCCTATCTGAATCAGGAAAGTTTATTTTGGACTTTACTATGCCTTTAAAGGGATAAACCCCCAAAAATTATTTCATGATTCAGATAGAGAATACAATTTTTAAAAAGTTTCCAATTTACTTCTATTATCAAATTTATTTCATTCTCATGTTATTCTTTGTTGAAGCGATACCTAGGTAGGTAGCGTGCACATGCCTGAAGCCCTACCTGACAGGAAATAGTGCTGCATTTTAAAAAAAATGGGGTTTATGTCCCTTTAAGATTCCTGTTTTCTCTCTCTATATACTGTATATATGTAATTATATAAAACAATTACACACACTCTGTGGATTTATTAATAATAATAATGGAATTATACTATTTATTTTATTGATGCCTTCTACCTAAAACATCACTTAAATCAATATTATTATTATTAATTTATTATGTATTTGTAAAGAGTGCAGGTCCTTAATTGTTTTATAGATAAATAATGTCTCTGACTTCATGGTAGGTGGTGATAACATTTTCCCAAACTGTACATTTCTGGCTTTGGATATTTTTTTATCCAAATGTATTTCAGGTAATGACATAAATGTCATGTTTGCAGCACTATCAGAAACAAGCATGACTGTAAAAAATCTACCAGAAACTAGACTATCTAATAAGCCAAAATTCCTGAGGGTAATGTGCAACTCCATGTGTTGTAAAAAAAAAAAAAACACAATTAAAATGAATATACTGGGGAATAATAAAAATACACATACTACACATACATGCATATACACATACAAAACTACCTTTCACACACATGCACACTATTGAGTAAGAGTGAGAGGAGGAGGATGAGGAGGAATGAGTGAGAGACAAGAAGAGAGAGAAAGAAAGAAAGAGATACAGTAGAGATAGAGAGAGAGAGAAGAGAGAGAGGGTGGTAGAGGAAATGATAGAGGGAGGCAGAGAAATATGAGGTTGAGGGAATCAGATGATTGTGTGAGGAAAGAACTGTGAGTATAAGCAATGTTTGTGAGTGAGTGAGAACAGACAGAAGTAGTTGTAGGTTGCTGGAGAGTGGAAGCAAAAACCAAAACAAAATTGAGGAGCCAGGATCTCTGAATTATGACCCATGTGCTATTTTACATGCATAGGAGCCCTACAACATTTAATCAGGATGAAAATATATGCCTAGTAGAGGGTTATATCAAACACTGTAAAATTATATTTGCTGCATCTGAGATAAAACATCAGTGCAAAAAAAATGCAATATGGGTTCATATGTGAAAAATGTCTATAGAGTTAAACAAAAATGTTGTCTTATAGAAATGTCAGCTTGGAAAACAAACAATGGTTCAATGGTTGATCTCAGAATTAGTAGCAAAAATACTAAGAAAATCGAAACGCAAAGTGGCCATTGTAGGACAACAGGTGGGGGCCCATTTATCAAGCTCCTCGTGTTTCTGGCGAGCCTGCAGACTCGCCAGAAACAGCAGTTATAAAGCAACAGTCTAAAAACCGCTGCTCCATAACCCTGTCCGCCTACTCTGAGCAGACGGACGCACATTGCCGAAATTCAACCCGTTTGAGTACGATTGGGTTGATTGACACCCCCCTGCTGGCGGCCGATTGGCCGGGAATCTGCAGGGGGCGGCGTTGCACCAGCAGCTCACAAGAGCTGCTTTTGCAATTCTGAATACGGAGAGCGTATTGCTTTCCGGCGCATTCAGCAAGGTCTGGCGGATCTTTGATAAATATCCCCCATGGTCTGAATATAGAGAATGAATAATTTATTTAAGTACCTGAAAAGTAAAACATAGGAAAAAAATAAGTACAGAAGTTTGTTTAATCCTTCCTTTTGTCAGGGACAAGTTATAAATAATGGCATATTAAATGTACTTACTGTTTTTAATGCATAGCAGTTAAAGGTCTCTATGCCCCATCCAAGCACTCTATGGGAAGAAAAAACAGAGTTTATCTAAAGCAAGTAAATCACACAAAATTCTAACACCAGATTCATCAGCAGATCATCATGCGGGTGACATAGGGCTTGATGATCAAAGATAGAAATGATACAAATTCTTTGAGATTTTGTAGGCCCTTTATTGTAATATAGGATTTACTCATATACAAAACTCTGCATGGTGAGATAAACATTCTAAAATTATTTTAGGGACCTCATGGAGAGCTTTAGATCATCGGACCCATAGACATAGAACCTGAATCTACTGAGGCAGATAATACAATATCAAAACAACAATTGTCCAAAAGTATTTGAGATACTGAAAAAAACCTTAGTTGTACATAATGGCCTGTTGTCGTGAAGCACATCTATTGCTCTGTGCGGATGACGACAGTGTGTCATCATCTTGGAAGGTTCCACTTCCCATCTGGATTCCAATCCAAGATCCGGTGATGTCACAAGGGGAAGGGGACTCCCTGCTGAGTAGAGAGTTAAAAGATCAAGGAAAGGGGCTGAGGAGGGCTTTGTAAGTCTGTATCTTATCCCTCAGACTACTTGGGGATCTGCTCTTTCAAATGAGGGTTCACATGCCCTGTAAGATGTAGGTGATTGCTATAAAAATAAATGGTTATAACCTGAAGCAGCATTTAAAATGCTGTTTACCTTGACATGGAAGGGGTGCTAACAGAGACCCTATTCCCCCCCTTTTGGGCTACACGGACAAGTGACCCCTCATTTGAAAAAGCAATCACCTGCCAATTAGAAAAAATAATCAAAAGGCTGCTCTTTCAAAAGAGGGGACACATGTTGAGGGGTGGTTTTCCATTGATCCCTGCATTAATAGTTATCATCTTTCAGAACCATAAGCATATGGAACAACATCAGCATGTGGGGTATGCCCCCAAAATATATAAACAATCTTGAGACCACAAATCTGCTGTTTCAAATAAGAGGTCCATGGCAATAAAAAATACCCCTCATCATTCAATAAACAAATAGATTAGTAAATCCTCTCTATAGGACTCACCAATCAGTAACAGTAAGGCACACTTTAAAACAATTGAATATAACTCATGGATCACAAAAAAATACACAAATTATTACAGACTATGCATATGCCAATAAAAGTGTCTATATTTCTCTCAAATGTGTTCCACTTTGTAGATCACAAATGATGGAGTCACCTTTGAGAGTTCATATAGCGTAAAATGAGGAACAACGACTCCCAAAAAATAAATATATCTATGGATGGGTACTCAGGTGTGGGGAACCACCAATCTTATGGTTTCTATGCATTTGCTGGATCTCTGAGTTGCCCAGCTAACCTTATGAAACATCTATACTGCACTCTCACAGAGGCTGAGAAACACAAAGTGATATTAGTGTAATACTATCCCATTGTTTTCATTTTTTTGTATCACTATCCACATTTTGGATATATACATTTTAAATAAAACTGAATATTTGCTGAACATTTGCTGCTATGTTTCCAGAATGGGTTAGCTGGGCAGCTCTGAGGATCCAGCATATGCATAGACACCATTAGTTTGGTGGCTCCCCATAGGTGAGTACCCATCCAAAGGGAAATTTGGTGTTGGGGTTTCATTGTTCCACAGGATGCTCTATGTGGTGCCCCATTTGTGTTTCTTCTAGACCTCTCAGCATTTGTTCTCATTTGAGGGTTTAGAGCGCTTTTTAAGAAGCTTTTATTACTTCCACGCCATAATAATATATCTTATGACCCCATATTTGAAAGAGAGAGGTTTAACAATTCAGATAAGGGTTCCATATCTTTATAGCTATGAAGTGATTGCTATAGTAGTAATGATAACCTGACAGTTTGTTTGTGTTATTAAAATTACAGCTCATCAATTTTTTTTTGAACGTATAAAACATTTTAGGAATCAAAATAAATGGAAGAACTGGTGAATGTAAAAACATTATCGCCTAGATTTAGAGTTTTGCGGCCAAAGGGGTGCGTTAGCTATGCTGGCTTTTTTTCTCCCGCACCTTTTAAATACCGCTGGTATTTAGAGTTCACAGAATGGCTGCAAAAAAGCCGCGTTCAGCTCCTATGGGGAAACACTTCCTACGTCTGCACCTAACACTCTAACATGTACCCCGAGTCTAAACACCCCTAACCTTAAACTTATTAACCCCTATTCTGCCGCCCCCGCTATCGCTGACACCGGCATATTTTTTTTAACCCCTAATCTGCCGCTCCGTAAACCGCCGCTACTTACATTATCCCTATGTACCCCTAATCTGCTGCCCCTAACACCGCCGACCCCTATATTATATTTATTAACCCCTAATCTGCCCCCCACAACGTCGCCTCCACCTGCCTACACTTATTAACCCCTAATCTGCCGAGCGGACCGCACCGCTATTATAATAAAGTTATTAACCCCTAATCCACCTCACTCCCGCCTCAATAACCCTATATTAAATAGTATTAACCCCTAATCTGCCCTCCCTAACATCGCCGACACCTAACTTCAAACATTAACCCCTAATCTGCCGACTGGAGCTCATCACTATTCTAATAAATGTATTAACCCCTAAAGCTAAGTCTAACCCTAACACTAACACCCCCCTAAATTAAATATAATTTAAATCTAACAAAATAAATTAACTCTTATTAAATAAATTATTCCTATTTAAAGCTAAATACTTACCTGTAAAATAAACCCTAATATAGCTACAATATAAATTATAATTAGATTGTAGCTATTTTAGGATTTATATTTATTTTACAGGTAAATTTGTATTTATTTTAACCAGGTAAAATAGCTATTAAATAGTTAAGAACTATTTAATAGCTAAAATAGTTAAAATAATTACAAAATTACCTGTAAAATAAATCCTAACCTAAGTTACAATTAAACCTAACACTACACTATCAATAAATTAATTACATAAAATACCTACAATTATCTACAATTAAACCTAACACTACACTATCAATAAATTAATTAAATACCATATCTACAAATAAATACAATGAAATAAACTAACTAAAGTACAAAAAATAAAAAAGAACTAAGTTACAAAAAATAAAAAAATATTTACAAACATTAGAAAAATATTACAACAATTTTAAACTAATTACACCTACTCTAAGCCCCCTAATAAAATAACAAAGACCCCCAAAATAAAAAAATGCCCTACCCTATTCTAAATTACAAAAGTTCAAAGCTCTTTTACCTCACCAGCCCTGAAAAGGGCCCTTTGCGGGGCATGCCCCAAAGAATTCAGCTCTTTTGCCTGTAAAAAAAAATAATACAATACCCCCCCAACATTACAACCCACCACCCACATACCCCTAATCTAACCCAAACCCCCCTTAAATAAACCTAACACTAAGCCCCTGAAGATCTTTCTACCTTGTCTTCACCTCACCGGGTTCACCGATCGGTCCAGAAGAGGGTCCGAAGTCTTGATCCAAGCCCAAACGGGGGGCTGAAGAGTGAAGTCCATCCTCGGGATGAAGTCTGGATCCAAGCGGCAAATGAAGAAGTCCATCTTTCGGAAGAAATCTTCATCCTATCCGGGCAGAAGAGGACATCCGGACCGGCAAACATCTTCATCCAAGCCGCATCTTCTATGTTGTTCCATCGGATGACGAGCGGCTGATCTTGAAGACCTCCGGCGTGGATCCATCCTCTTCGTTCGACGTCCAACTGAAGAATGAAGGTTCCTTTAAGGGACGTCATCCAAGATGGCGTCCCTCGAATTCCGATTGGCTGATAGGATTCTATCAGCCAATCGGAATTAAGGTAGGAAAATTCTGATTGGCTGATGGAATCAGCCAATCAGATTCAAGTTCAATCCGATTGGCTGATCCAATCAGCCAATCAGATTGAGCTTGCATTCTATTGGCTGTTCCGATCAGCCAATAGAATGCGAGCTCAATCTGATTGGCTGATCGGATCAGCCAATCTGATTGAACTTGATTCTGATTGGCTGATTCCATCAGCCAATCAGAATATTCCTACCTTAATCCTTAATTCAGATTGATTTATAGAATCCTATCAGCCAATCGGAATTCGAGGGACGCCATCTTGGATGACGTCATTTAAAGGAACCGTCATTCGGAAGAAAGAAGATTGAATATGCGGCTTGATAGAAGACTTCAACCCGATGATGGACTTCCGACTTCAGCCCGATGATGGAGTTCTTCAGCCGCCGCTTGGATCCAAACTTCAGCCCAAGGATGGACGTCACTCTTCAGCCCCCCGCTTGGGCTTGGATCAAGACTTCGGACCCTCTTCTGGACAGATCGGGACCCGGTGAGGTGAAGACAAGGTAGGGAGATCTTCAGGGGCTTAGTGTTAGGTTTATGTAAGGGGGGTTTGGGTTAGATTAGGGGTATGTGGGTGGTGGGTTGTAATGTTGGGGGGGGTATTGTATGTGTTTTTTTTACAGGCAAAAGAGCTGAATTCTTTGGGGCATGCCCCGCAAAGGGCCCTTTTCAGGGCTGGTAAGGTAAAAGAGCTTTGAACTTTGTTATTTTAGAATAGGGTAGGGCATTTTTTTATTTTGGGGGGCTTTGTTATTTTATTAGGGGGCTTAGAGTAGGTGTAATTAGTTTAAAATTGTTGTAATATTTTTCTAATGTTTGTAAATATTTTTTTATTTTTTGAAACTTAGTTCTTTTTTATTTTTTGTACTTTAGTTAGTTTATTTCATTGTATTTATTTGTAGGTATTGTATTTAATTAATTTATTGATAGTGTAGTGTTAGGTTTAATTATAGATAATTGTAGGTATTGTATTTAATTAATGTATTGATAGTGTAGTGTTAGGTTTAATTGTAACTTAGGTTAGGATTTATTTTACAGGTAATTTTGTAATTATTTTAACTATTTTAGCTATTAAATAGTTCTTAACTATTTAATAGCTATTGTACCTGGTTAAAATAAATACAAAGTTGCCTGTAAAATAAATATTAATCCTAAAATAGCTATAATATAATTATAATTTATATTGTAGCTATATTAGGGTTTATTTTACAGGTAAGTATTTAGCTTTAAATAGGAATAATTTATTTAATAAGAGTTAATTTATTTCGTTAGATAAAAATTATATTTAACTTAGGGGGGTGTTAGTGTTAGGGTTAGACATAGCTTTAGGGGTTAAAAAATTTATTAGAGTAGCGGTGAGCTCCGATCGGCAGATTAGGGGTTAATACTTGAAGTTAGGTGTCGGCGATGTTAGGGAGGGCAGATTAGGGGTTAATACTATTTATTATAGGGTTATTGAGGTGGGTGTGAGGCGTATTAGGGGTTAATAACTTTATTATAGTAGCGGTGTGGTCCGCTCGGCAGATTATGGGTTAATAAGTGTAGGCAGGTGGAGGCGATGTTGAGGGGGGCAGATTAGGGGTTAATAAATATAATATAGGGGTCGGCGGTGTTAGGGGCAGCAGATTAGGGGTACATAAGGATAACGTAAGTGGCGGCGCTTTGCGGTCGGCAGATTAGGGGTTAATTATTGTAGGTAGCTGGCTGCGACGTTGTGGGGGGCAGGTTAGGGGTTAATAAATATAATATAGGGGTCGGCGGTGTTAGGGGCAGCAGATTAGGGGTACATAAGTATAACGTAGGTGGCGGTCGGCAGATTAGGGGTTAAAAAAATTTAATCGAGAGGCGGCGATGTGGGGGGACCTTGGTTTAGGGGTACATAGGTAGTTTATGGGTGTCAGTGTACTTTAGAGCACAGTAGTTAAGACCTTTATAAACCGGCGTTAGCCCATAAAGCTCTTAACTACTGACTTTTTTCTGCGGCTGGAGTTTTGTCGTTAGATTTCTAACGCTCACTTCAGCCAAGACTCTAAATACCAGCGTTAGAAAGATCCCATTGAAAAGATAGGATACGCAAATGACGTAAGGGGATCTGCGGTATGGAAAAGTCGCGGCTGGAAAGTGAGCGTTAGACACTTTCCTGACTGACTCCAAATACCGGCGGTAGCCCAAAACCAGCGTTAGGAGCCTCTAACGCTGGTTTTGACGGCTACCGCCCAACTCTAAATCTAGGCCTTAGACTTTTGATAAAATATGACTTTTGGTAGAACTATTTTTTTTTTTTCCAAACAAGCTTTATTGAGTGTTAATATGGTTGGTATACAGTC
This sequence comes from Bombina bombina, assembly GCF_027579735.1. Classification (NCBI taxonomy): domain Eukaryota; kingdom Metazoa; phylum Chordata; class Amphibia; order Anura; family Bombinatoridae; genus Bombina; species Bombina bombina. The sequence goes on from NC_069500.1 coordinate 209,825,307, forward strand.
GTAGATATTGATGTACAGATTCTGATAAAATTATACATTATGATACATAGTTCAGCATATGAAAATAAACATTTGTATCAGGCACTTTTGCTTAAAAGAGGTGAGTTCTTTACCAACTTAGTCCATGAATCTTGAGCTTGTTTCTGCAAACAGCATGTTCGCAGGGTTGAGAAACCGATATAATCAAACAAACCATAAACTTAGGAACTTGACAACAGGTTTTTAAACATAGAAAGATAAATATTTCTTCAGTAGGCTTGCCTCATACCACCGAAGGATAGCATAAGACCTGTGGTCTCCACCCATCCAGAGTGACGGGAGTTGAACATAATAGGGTAGAGTAAAAATGGAGAGAGGAGACAGAGAGTGGCAGATAGAAAGAGAGGAGAAGAGAGGAAGAGAGAGAGAGAGAGAGAGGAGAGAAAAAGAGAAGAAAGAAGAAAAAAAAAAAAGGGGGGGGTGGAGGGGAGAAGGGAAGGGGAAAACAGGGAAGGGGTAGGGGGTGAAAGAAGGGTAACCTATAACGCAAATGGATCAAAACGATCAAAATCCCTTTCCCTCCCATGTCAGTGTCATCATCTCATGTGTAGCCAGCCTTCCAGTTTTAAGAAAATGGTAGCGCTCTAATCTGAGCAAATCCCCTACTCTATGCTTCCATTCCGTAATCGTAGTAGTTTGAGGACTCTTCCAGTGCGCTGGGATAAGTCCTTTGGCACCGTTTAGCATTACCAGGAAAAGCAGATGTTTGTCTACTCCAAGAATTTTAGGAAACCCATGGTATATCAGATATGTTGGTTTAGGAGGGATAATGATCCCCAGGACTCTACTCATTTCCCCCAGAACCCCCTCCCAGAAAGGTTGGACATGTGGACATGTCCACCATATGTGAAGGAGGGACCCCTCTCCTCCACAGCCCCTCCAGCAACACCAGCTTGTGTTAGGGTAAATCTTTTGTAGCCTTTGGAGTGTCAAGTACCATCTACTGACTAGTTTATAGTGCGTTTCTTGGATACGTGCTGATATAGATGCTTTCTTGGTCTTCCCAAAGATCTTCAGCCAATCCTTAGTGGATATTTCTAATCCAAGTTCTGTTTGCCACGCAGAGGCGAATGCCGGGAGGACAGTGCCTCCTTTGCTCAGTAGGAGTCGATAGATGTGAGAGATTAGGTGGCCCGGTGCCTGCTGTACAGTGCAATATAGCTCGAAGGGTGTTCTGTGTCTTGTCAGTGCCCCGCAATCTTTACAGGTGTCAAGGTAGTGAGTGACCTGAGCCACTCTGAACTAGGACACAAAGATGGTCTGATCCCATTCGACCAAGTCAGCTTGGGTTTTAATTTTATTGTGTTGAAGAATATTAGAGAAAGCTGTCTCAGCTAGAGTATATATTTCTCCCTCAGCACGTTTTGGGAGCTCCAACCCCAGGTCAGGGTTTTCCCTTATAGGTATGTTTGGTGAGATGGGAGTTGAGATGTATGTATCTCTACTCAGCACTCTGTCCCAGGTCTTAAGGGTGCCAGAGATCATTGGATATTGAGCTATAGAAGCCGGGCGGTTTTCAGTAGTTATCCAGGCCAAGGCCCCCACGTTTCCTCTCTGCAATATCTTATTGTCAATTTGAATCCAGAGTTTATTGCGAGAATTACGGCTCCACTCCACTACTCTTTGGAGAAAAATGGCGGTCTGGTATTCTCTAAGGAGTGGGACTCCGAGTTCCCCTCTTTCCCTAGATAGATACAATGTGGCTCTCCTTACTCTGAGTCTTATCCCGTTCCAGGTGTATGCCTCAATACCCTGTTGGAGACTCTGGAGATAAGGAGATGCCGCGATTGATGGAACCGTCTGCATGATGTAAAGAATTCTTGGCAGTAGATTCATTTTAACTACTCCAATGCGACCCAGCCAAGAGATCGTCTTCTTTTTCCAATTAGACAGATCCCTCAGAATATCGTTGCATATTCGTTTGCAATTAAGGTCGATTATCTCAGGAGCGTGGGGTGTAATAGTGATGCCTAAGTATTTTATACCCTGCCTGGCTATCTTTAAAGGACAGTCCACCGTGGATACAGCAAAGCTATCCGGGTGTACCGAGATATTAATAATTTTGGATTTCGAGGGGTTCAAAAGAAAGTTCGAGACGGTTCCATAAGCTTTGATCTCCAAAAGTGCCCATTTCAGGGATGTCGCGGAGTCTGAGAGCATTAAGAGGATATCGTCGGCATACATCGATAATTTATGTTCGGTCTTGCCGATTAGAAGCCCTTTCACCGATGGGTTATGCCTAATCTTGGTCGCCAGTACCTCAGTGGTAAGAGCAAAAAGAAGGGGCGATAAGGGACATCCCTGTCTCGTCCCGTTGTTAATCATGAAAGTGTCTGAGAGAGTGCCGTTCACCCTCACACGCGCATTCGGGGCAGAATATAAAGACATTATGGTGTTAACAATGCCCGGGCCGAATCCGAACTTCTCCAAGGTCAGTCGGATAAACGTCCAACTAACCCGGTCAAAGGCTTTCTCTGCGTCTGTAGTGACCAGAGAAAGCGGCAGGTTGTGAATATGTGCATACGTTATCATCTGTTGTATTTTAAGAGTATTATCTCTAGCCTCCCGGGCTGGTATAAAACCCACCTGGTCAGCAGAGATCAGGTCAGGAAGTAGTCTATTCAAGCGTGCTGCTAAAATTTTTGCTAAAATCTTTACGTCCGAGTTTAGCAACGATATTGGTCTAAAATTCTCGGGTCTGTCAGTAGGCTTCCCAGGTTTGGGGATGACCGCTATGTGAGCTTCAAGCATAGATCTAGGAAGCTTATGCGTGCTCGACAGGGAGGAAAACAAGTTTGTCAACTCGGGTACAAGAATCTCAGCGTATTTTTTATAATATTTTAGTCCATAACCATCAGGTCCTGGGCTTTTGCCCGACGGGAGGTCTTTAATTGCTTTCTGTACTTGTGATCGGGGAGTCCAGCATATCCCTGTCCTCCTCCGTGATTGTCGGGAGGTCGACAGACTCAAGGTATATACGTGTTTCCTCCTCTGTCTGTTGCCGTGGGGGCAGGGCATCTCCGTCCCGGGCCGAACCTCTCAAATTATAAAGGGAATCATAATATTCCCTAAAGACCCCTGCTATAGAATTAGCATCTGCTACAGACCCACCATCTGAGCCGATCATGTGATGAACATAAGCCTTTAGTTTTTTCTTGTTTTTCACTCTAGCAAGCAGCCTTCCAGGTTTATCACCCTGTTCAAAGTAAAGTTGGTGCAGGATAAGGGCCTGTTTCTGATAGTCCTCCTGCAAAAAATGCAGCAGGTTTTTCCTAGCTAGTGTCAGTTGTTTCAGCCCTGAGTCATCTCTCAGATGCTCTTTATGAAACTGCTCTGCTTTTTCAACTTGCAATAACAGGGGGAGAAGGAGGTAGGAAGAATAAAGAAGAAAAAGAAGACAAAACAAAAGAGAAGGGAAGTAAGAAGTCAATGAACAGAGGGATCAGGAAAGAAGGGGGGGGAGAAAGAGCCTCCGCTAAGAAGACAATTCAAACAGTGTATTTGCAAGAAAATCAATCTACACCAAGTTTGTCTTCCCTCCCTACCCCTTCCTCAATATCCTCCCTTCCAGAAAGAAAGAAAGACTGTAACTACTTCCATATGTATAAAAAAACATAAACAGTGAACGTGTAACTTTTTAATCTAGTGAATCCTTGAGATCATGTTAGATGTCCTATAAATATGCCTTGATGATGTGGGAGTTATAGCCCGACCAAACCCTTCTCCACTAAGCTTGCCTAGCTGTGTAAAAGTGTGACTGTTCTTAAAAAAAAAAAAAAAATACAAGCCGAAACTCTTGTCCATACCATTGAAATCTTTCTGACTGCGCATTTAACTTGTAGTGTGGGTAATATGAAATGCTAAGTGCTCATTAAGAGTTCCGCTATTTAACGGGCATATTTTAAAGATCAGGTGAAGCTTTGAATCTTGATCTATTGTGTTACCTACAACCCATCCAAGGCAATATAGTATGACAGTGCATATATACAGTTCAACACACCAATATAAACAGTAATCATTAAGCATAAAACATTTACCTGGAACAGCATAAACATATATCTGAAACATGCAAGGTCAACTCCAGATAACATATGTAGCATTGAACCTTATGTGGGGGTGGGAGAGAAAAGAAAAAAAAAAAAAAAAAAAAAAAAAACAACCCATGTGATCTTGTTGCGTTACATTTCATCATAAAAATAAAACATTGAGCATTAATCCTATGTCTAGGTCATACAGTATCAATTTTACACTTTGCAAATCCTATATCTAGATCATACAGTATCAATTTTACACATTGCACGGGACTTCCTGTGGGAGGAGGAAAAAAAAAAAATTTAAGGAAGAAAATATACTTTCCTGCCTCTGGGCACCAAGCTACAGTGACATGGCTATCTCTTCAATCTACACTGGGGTGCATTAACTAGTCAAACGTTAATATCAAGACATATCAGTTCAAAAGTGAGAGTCAATAATTCTTTATACACAGTATAACTTCAAACCTGTGAGTGGGTCAGGCACAAAGAAACCCATACGGGACAAGTCGTCCCGTTGAGAACCAGAAAGACATCAAACCCAGTTCCACGAAAGGGGTCAGTGAGCAGTCTATTGAGACCTTATACTAGAAAGCAAGCCAGAGACCAAAGTCTGTCGGCCCCAAGCTATCGCCCAGGATTATGCGGATTTTCTCTGCGTCCCGCCTCACCGGGGGCCGGACGGGCAGCTTCTACAGGATGGTGAGGGATAATTCCCAAGCCTAGGGCCCGGCAGAACGCTGGGAGATCATCAGGACTCCTAAGGACCTGAGAGGTGTTGTTTTTCGTGGCAATTAGGCAAGTGGGGAACCCCCACTTATATTGGATCCTGTTTTCTTTTAGGGCTGACGTGACATGTATCAGGTCTCTGCGTTTTTGTAAGGTTGTGAGGCATAAGTCCGAGTATACCTGGATCTCTGAGCCCTTGAATGTAAGTGGGTGCCGTGATCTAGCGTGCCTTAAGGCCTCCTCCTTGTCTCTGAAAGATAGAAACTTAAGAATGACATCCCTGGGTGGGGCTCTACTCGGTGGTTTTCGGGGCGCAAGGCCCTGTGTGCACGCTCCAACTGTACATCCGGTGCCGTCTCATCATTTTTGAGGAATTTAATGAATTCTTGAATGTATGACATTAGTGCTGGAGGGTCTACTGATTCAGGAACACCTTCTGCTCCTATTCTCAAGGTCTTCTATACGATCCATGAGAGATAGAACTGTTACCTCTTGTTCTTGTAAAAGGCTAGATTGTTGCTGCATATCAGAACTTAATGTCTCTTGTTTTTCTTCAACCACAGTGATTCGTTGTTTTACTGCCACTATGTCCCTTTTGAGCTCCCCAAACATATTTTTAAAATCTTGCATTGCATTTTTAATATCTTCCTTGGAAGATAGATGTGTGATGTCATCTTTAGTAAGGTAGTCGAGGGATTGTGTGCAGGGCCTGTCCTCTTGTGGCTGAGGGGGATTTGGCTGCAATTCTGACAGCAGTTTATTGGGTGGAGGTGCAGAATCTGAGGAAATCAAGTAGCTCTCCATACTAGAGGACTGAGTGCTTCTGGGGGGCTTAGGGTTTCTCTTACTGGCCATATCAAACACTGACCAGAAGTCTGGGAATGAAGAGATCTTATAACACTTCTAATTAAGTAAACTGCTATAAATACGTGTGCTGTTTAAAATGTTCCCAACCAGTTGAGCCTTTGTACTTCAGTTGTCAAGGGACCTATGCAGCGGTGAGGGGGTCTGATGTATTCACAGTTAGGGCACAATCTGCTACAGTCAGACCCCTATACATACAGTCAATTAGGTCTGCAGCCGTTTATCTCCTATTATCTTCCAAATTTCTGCTTATATGTTGATGCATATGTTAATACATGGAAAGAGAAGGCCCGTAGGCCAGTGTCGGCACCAGGGTTAGCAGCAGTTCACTAGGCCGCAATATCCTCCCAAAGCCCCCACGTGGATTATATATCAGAAGGCCCACTCCGGGCTCTTACCTCTACCGCCGATATATGGAAAAGTTCTCTCCGGTCAGTGATGTGCCAAGGACTCCTGTCTGAACAGCCCTGTAAGTAATATGTCCCAGTAATTAGCGCCGGGGGCCCGCAGCACAAAGTCCCTGCAATGGCCCGCGGTCACGTGGTCACGGCCTTAACGCCCTGGAGGCCCGTGCTGGGAAACGGGTGTATCGGAAGTCAGCGTGGGTGTCCGCGGGGTCACCGGAGGTGTAGGGTGATTCAGTGGAGGTCCGTGGTAGTCGGCCCAGCGAGCACTCGTGTGTAGGGCTGATAGCTAGGTAAGTTGCGGCTCTCGCGTGCGGCTGACAGGTCCGGCAACCACTTCATGTAATCTTCAGGGAGTGCGCTCCCCCTATACCTTAGATTGCTGTTTTCCGGATTCTAAGGACTAGTGCTATGTTACCCCTTAATATAAAGGGTAAAAGGTGATTGTAGGATCACTAGATGATAGATGAAAGACACAGGGGACTACAGAGAAATTCTAGAATGCAGCCATCTCAGATCATGGCTAGGCTCCGCCCCCTTGGTAGAACTATTTTATGTTTCATTTATTTATTATTATTTTTTTTTATATTTTTGCTATGTCAGTGAGTTTGGTAGGAGCATAAATGAATTGTCAAAATGGGTTAAAATCATTTGTAATTGTAAAGGTAGATTATTTTATAGTTAGATATTTTATACCTATATACATATTAGTATAGTTAGTTTATATCTACAGTATGTATACATTCCAAGATTGTGCATAGTGCCAAAAATACATTTTATCTTCTGCTTTTCAATTATCAATTGTTATTAAAAAATATAGATATACAATTTATTCATTAAAAAAATCTATATATAAAATTCTGGTGTCTTGGAAAGGTGAATTGATGCTAAATATGGGACAATACAGTTTGAGTTTGAAATATTTAGGATATAAAGACTCATGTGCAGCTATTTACTAAGTGGGACATAGAAAATTACACAGCAATGTATGTTTTTTGCATTTCATATGGTGGTGTTTTTCTATATTATATTTCTGCAAACGTAAGTTTTTTTCTAAAAATGCTTGTTCTGCTGAAAGTAACAAGGTATAATTAGTGTAGGTGCATCACAGGAAAAAGTTAAAATGTATGTGTAAATTTAATGAGGGCCAAACAACTAAAAACACCTCTAGCACAGGGGTGGGAAATTGTATCTGCAGTGAAAGGATTAAGACATTGAACAAACAAAAACTATTACCAAAAGCTCATACATTTAGATATATCTAACTAAGGGCTAGTTTCCGTTGAGCCATAACTCGGTTTACGTGCACTCGCAAACCGATAAATATGCTGTCGGAAGCAATATCGTTTATCGACTGCTTCCAAATGCCCGTTATAACTCAATTTTGGCAACTGGTCTCCGGCTGCCGAAAACATTATCATGTCCCTTACAAAGTATCGGAAGCCACTAATCTTTAAATGACAACTGATTTCCAATGCCCGCGCAAACCGTTAATACACTGTCGGAGGCTGCCGATTCAGTAACAAAAATTACACCCAGCTCAACTAGGTGTAAAACAGGAAAAAGATGCTCTTTGAGACCTTTTTCCCATTGAAATCTAACCTGCCATCCACCCACATTGCAACTTATAATAAATTTATTAACCTCTAAACCGCCATGGCCCACATTGCAAACTAGCTATTAAAACTATTACCCCCTAATCCGCCATGCCCCCATATCGCAAAGTATCTATTTAAACCATTAACCCCTAATTCGCCAACCCCCATATTGCAAAGTATCTGTTCAAATCAGCCAATATAATTTCAGTAGCTCTCATCCTATTGGCTGATTTGAATTTGAAGAATCAAATCAGCCAATAGGAATGCAAGTGATGCCATATTTAAACGCGTAACTTGCATTCAATATTCATTGTACAGAAGTGATTGTACGAAGAGGATCCTTCACGCTCCTTGGCTCCGCGGTCTTTTGTTTGTTTGTAATTTTAGATTAATTTAAACATAGTTTTTTTTTATTTTTGAAGTAATGTTAGGTTTTTTTATTTTAATTGCAATTTAGGATTATTTTAATTTATGTAATGGGGTTAATTTAGGGGTGTTAGGTTAGGGAGCTTAGTGATTAGTTATTTGAAATATGGGGGCAAGGCTAGATTGCGTTGTGGGGCACAGCAGTCTAGGGGTTAATAGTTGAAATGGCTGAATTGCGTTGTGGGCATGGCAGTTTTGGGGTTAATAGTTTAAATAGATACTTTGCGATATGGGGGTTGGCAGATTAGGGGTTAATGCATTAGTTATTGTGGTGAGGGGGCTTGCGGTTGAGAGGTAGATATTGTGCATGCGTTTGGTGTTTGATTTTATTTTAACAGCGAGCAACGGGGGGGAAATATATGAGGCACCGTATATGCGATCGAGCGTAGTGTAAGGTCGGGTTACAATAGTGTAGAATCTGCTAACTTTTTAGTTACTATTTCCACACTAATATTACCTTTAGCTTAGGAAATCAGGACGCTGCTTGATGAAATTATTTCTTTTATTATACAGAAAATAAGTATTTACATAGAAACAAGTTGCTAACTAATGTAAGGGAAGGAAAGGGAAGGTGGAAAAGGGGAGAGAGAGATTGAAGGGGAGAGGTGAGAGATTCTTTTCACACAGTCCAGCCCACACCCAGCTATACATTTCTTCAGTCAGAGACCAGATGACATCATTAGATCGGGGGGGGGGGTAGAATGTGACGTCCTTAGGCTGTTGGTGATAGGAACTGAGATAAAATCAGGGCCTTGTACACCATCTGAGATGAAAAGGCCACCTGTGCTGAAGGCTGTAAATTGCAAGGGTTGTAAAATGTCTTAGTGAATCCTGTGGTATCCTTTTGATCTATTGTTTACATACAGTGGTTCATCAGATTTCCAACTTGGTTTCCACTTATCTCTGCCTTGTCACCTCTGAACTGGATAAGCTGGTAACTGTAGGCCAGTGTGCATTTAACCCTTTGTATCCTTGATGTTGTAGACAAATGTCCCTTAGCATTTCAATATTCAATAATGTCCATGGAAATAACAGTCTGATATTAAAGTTAGGTGTGTTCATAAAATACAACATTCCCCTCTTTGATCATTAAATCACTTATGATCATAACGTTGTACTGCTCACTTTATAGTTTCTTCTGTGAGTGGGGCAACCTGAAATAAAACCATTCATTCACATCCATACTATACATATGAAATAAATACTAAAATACCATTCCCTTACAATGTGTAGCACATTCTATCAATCACATTATGAATATGATGATTAAATCAATTTTACAAATACAATATTTTTTTTTTTTTACCCGGTTAGAATTATCTGAGATGTATATAACATCACATCAGCAAATTCAGAATAATTATACATTAATTGTTACATATCACACACAATCTTTATGACTACTACTAGGAGTAGTGCTCAAACTTTGCAAATTATTTTCTGGCATATTGTGAGATTTGAATGTTATACATTTGTGACAGATTATAATTTATTAATACACAACGGCTGCTATCTGAGGTCATAAACAAAACGTAGCATATAGCTTTGCAAAACATGTATACTACTGTCTTTAAAGGGAGAGTACACTGTAAAATTGTTTTTCCATAAATATATTTTAAATTACTTGTTATACCAACTGCAGAGTATAAAATATTTGAGAAATTGCATTTTCGTGTTTATTTGTTTATCTGAAGTAGCTGGTTTTGTGCTTTGAAACCACAGCCTATTACAATGGGTTGAGCTTCAGATAATATCAGATCTCATTATGTTATCACTTTTATTCACACAGACTTGCTTCCTAATCTTATATTTGGAACACCAAAGCTCAATACATAGAGAGAACAATGGAAAATTATAATTTTATTACTTAACTATCCTGCCCCCCACTGTGAGTTTAATTCCTTCTGCTGATTGTGTTTACTTAGGCTTGTCAATAGCGTATACGCCAGTATCAAAGCTTTCAGTATAGGTTGGGAAACCATAGGTTAAATCAGCTATTTCAAATGCAGAAATATGAGTAAAGGAGCTACTTGCAACCAATTTAATACACTCTGGCAGGTAAAAAGGATCATAGGGAATAATTTAAAGGGGATAAAGTTTTTGGGTGAACTGTCCCTTTAACATTAAATCATAGTCTTATTATCTGCTTCAAGGCATGCACACAGTCTTATAATCTACTGGTCAGCATTTAGAGACCTATAAGTAGACAATGATATACTCTTTAAACGTAACTGGCTTATGAAAAAAAAAAATTACTGAAAAACATTGCCCAGTGTGGCAAAACAGATTTAAAATAAAAAAAAATAATATGGAAGCATTTAAAAAATGTTGCCTATTGTTAAAAACAAAACAAAAAAAAGAGATAAAAAATAAAAATGTGCTTAAAAATACAAAAATGGTAGTGAATAAAAAATGCCCTTAAAAATACAAAAATGTCCTTAAAATACAAAAATGGTAGTGAATAAAAAATGTCCTTAAAAATACAAAAATGGTAGTGAAGGGATCCCCAGTTTGGTTCCTTGATAGAAAAGGAACCATATTACAATAACAATAATTCATTTTACACATATAAAACAGAGACAACACAGAACAAACACAACATAAAAACAGTACGCCACACAAAACATGTTGCTGTTCTCTTTAAATATAACAGCATTCTTAAATAACTAAATTTGGATTTTGCATTAAATTATCCAATTTAAAATATCTAGTCTTCTCTACAGTAAATGATTTGTACTTCTTTGGGTGATGGTATAGGTTGCTTCTGTAAGTAATCAGAATTGTTAGTTCATGACATTAATAACACAAACAAAATAACAGACATATAAAACAGTACTTGAAACCATGACTTTTAAAATAAACTGGTTATGATCAATTGTTTGCAAACAATTCATTGTGACTATATTACATTTATGTAACTGATGAGCTCATCATAAAGTACCACGTGGTCTTTAAGAAAAAGGGGGGAATGCATTTCTTTATACTATAGACATTTTATTCATGAAGAGCAACAACCTGTGAATAAAAATAAACAATTACAAAATTCTTAATTTCTAGAAGTAGACTACAAAGTTCACTTCTCTTCAAGTAATAGCCCTAAAAAAAAAAAGAAACATAGCATTAATATAGACATACATACAAAGTAAATAAATGAAACAAAATAAATCTCTACTTGCCTAAAGTAAAATTCTACCATCACTATACATGGAATACAGGGTAATAGAATGTAGAGAGTAGAGACAGATTTCTTCAATTAATTGGCAATATACACAGGCTGAGCTAAATTGAACATCAATAGATTCATTGCCAATTGTGTATAATTAAACAGTGCCCAAAATGGCCAGTTTATGTAAGGCATCTGAAATGGAACATTTGTCCCTTCTTTTTTAGATGGGGGCTCTTTGCAGTTTTGTTGAGATGGGGGCTCTTTGCAAGTTTCCTCCCTAGTAGGTTCTTCTATTATTACTTTCTTTGTTAAAGAAGATATATTCTGTTCCTTTTCACCTTCAAATATAGCACTGTATTTTCCTTCCTTACTTAAATATGATATTTTGTTCTGCCTCCTAATGTAATTTTTATCCCTGGTATCTCTCATTGATGTCACACATTCCCTCATGATGTGCCCAAACTTTCCACATTTAAAACAGTGTCTCAAAAATCTCTGCTTTCCCTGATTCTCAGCATAGATATATTATTATGAGTAGCATTCTTATGCTTTGAGTCTTTAAACCAGTCTTTAAGTATGTTAACAAAGTTTGTATTGGAGCTGGCATTTCTAAGAGTGATTCTTGTACTACTGTCAATTAATGTGCATTTATTTGCCATAGAATACAGAAAATCTGCATCATCTGGGGACATGTTAGGGCAGTTATAAGTTATCTTATACAGTGCAAGGTACTCAGTACAAAACAAAATTGGGTCATCTCCTTCCTTTAAAATTGCATTTGCTATGGCACTGGTACCTTTGGCATCACGACAACACATAACATACTATAATTCCTTTAATCTGTCCCCTGAATTTCCCCAGTTTGCATCAATATCAGGAGACACTCCTTTATGGGTGCCTACTGGTGCCCTTAGCTGTGCAGATAATTGTGATGGCAACCAGGCCCGGAGCAAAGCACAGGCATCTCTGTTGCCTAAATTATACTGAGTAATAACAGCTTCTAACTTATTAGAAAGGATTACAGGTGGTGTGGAGGTATCAAAGTGACCTAAAATATGGCACAAATTATTACGGTGTTGTATTGTAAGGGAGGCAGAGTTACTATGATTATTTACTTTAGTCTGTAATTGAGGGTTACTTTGTCTGCATTCTATTTGAGGAGTTAGAATAGAGGGGACCTGGAAATTCCAATGTTCTTTACTTTCTTTAGTTTCTTTTTAAATATATATTTCTATATATGTCTGTAAATATAATATATATCTATATATCTTTATTAGAAATGTGCATTCGTTTCTGGACGAATGCACATTTGTCATGAAAATTTAATTTCCGTTGCGTTTTAACAAAATGAAAATCTGAATAAATGCACGAACAAAAATAAAGAAAAACAAAAAAATACCAATGAAAATCTTCAGTATTCATTTTTCCCTTTATTTATTTTTTTAAGCAATTAATACTGACCTAAGAGGGATCTCCATGCTCTCCAGAGCACATTAAGGTAAGTATTGTTGCTACAGGTTATTTTTTTACCTGTAGCTTTGAAACATTTACATTCATTTTAACAAAAATTCAGTTTTCATTAAAGGGACACTGTACCCAAAAATTTTCTTTTGTAATTCAGAAAGAGCATGCAATTTTAAGCAACTTTCTAATTTACTACTATTATCAATTTTTCTTCATTCTCTTGCTATCATTATTTGAAAAAGAAGGCATCTAAGCTTTTTTTTTGTTTCAGTACTCTGGACAGCAGTTTTTTATTGGTGAATGAATTTATCCACCAATCAGCAAGGACAACCCAGGTTGTTCACCAAAAATGGGCCGGCATCTAAACTTACATTCTTGCATTTCAAATAAAGATACCAAGAGAATGAAGAAAATTTGATAATAGGAGTAAATTAGAAAGTTGCTTAAAATTTCATGCTCAATCTGAATCACGAAAGAAATTTTTTGGGTACAGTGTCCCTTTAAGTTGCAGCCACCGAATATTGGGGGAAACAAAATGTTATTGTCTGCTTATGTCTAATCTATATCTGTATCCATATAGATATATATTTTATAAATAAAAATCATATACTGTATATATAGAAATATATAGTTAAAAATAAAAAGAGCATCTTCTTCTACTGAAGAGGATAAAAATGTAAAGTATTCCTAACGCACCTTCGTTTTTAGTACAGTTGAGTGTAATGTCAGTTTAGCGCACAAAAGGATAAATAGAAAAGGCTTTCTTTAGTGCTCTTCATAGAAGTCTATGGGGAGAGGGAGCGTGGTTGTTATATCTGAAGTCCTGAAGTTAGCGTGTCTGAGCTTTTCCCTTTTTGCTTTCAACTTGTAATATGCAGGGTACTTCATGGTCATTAATGGATTAAGCTGCATTTATAGCTCAAATATTTATGTATACAATTTCAAAACTCTCCCACCTATATTCAGAGATACTACTTAATTAGTAATAATGGCCAATCAGCCTTCTCTATTTACATATGCTATTTTGTATTCACTGGCCCCATATCAGCAAATCAAATTAGTTTTTGAAAGGAACATGAAAGTCATAATTACATTTCCATCATTCAGATAGAAATTGCACAAAAAAATAAAATAAATTAACTTTCTATTTTACTTTTATTATTATGATGTACTTCATTCTTTTGGTATCCTTTGGTGTCCTTTGTTGAAGAGCATACCTAAGTGGGATGTGCACGTGCATTTCTTGAACACCATATTGCAGCAGCTGTGTTGGCAGTATTGATAACTTGTCCTTTGTGTAAAACTTGTATGGTAAATTATTTCTATTTTTACAATACAGTAGTGAGTAGAGAAGAGATTGTGGATCATTCTAATTGCTTAGTAACTGGCACTGTGCCACAGAATTGTGTGAGTGTGTATGTGAGCATAGTGTGTGTGGGTGTCAGTGAGCAGAGTATGTGTGCTTTATTCTCCAGGTAATCAATACATTTCCGATGAGCTGGTGCTTTAGTGTAGTGTTTCTCAACAATGGTCCTAAAGTACCCCCAACAGGCCAGGTTTTCATTATAGCTGAATCAGTGCACAGGTGAAGTAATCAGCTGATCAGTAACTCAGTGGTTACTAACTTGCTCTCACCCATCACCTTATTATGTCACCTGTGCACAGGTTCAGCTATCATTTAAACCTGCCCTGTTGGGGGTACTTGCGGCCCTCTGTACATGTGTTTCTCCGGGCGTATCATATCTAGTGCCTCACCAGCCTCTGACCTCACTGTACGTCACTGTTGTATTGCCCCAGACCTCAAATTAGCAAGACTTGGGCCCTATTTACCTCACATAAACTGCACACCTGATGACAACACAACACTCTCTTTAACTACTCACCCTTGTTCAATTTCTATTTGCCCATGGCGAGTGGAAGTTTTGAGCACTGCATATAGTTAATGTCAGCCCGGATCGGCAGAGTACTTTTAATGCTGAGCTGAACATGGTCATTGATTGTCAGCTACACAGTATGCTGCCTCTGATTGGCTCAGCGGCCATATTCAGCTCATGTCAGTAGTGCATAGCCGGCCCAGAGCTGACTATAACTATGTTTTAAACCCCTTTGTGTGGGTTAAATACATATAGGCAAAGAATACTTCACTCAGGAAATGCTCTAAAACATAAGCATATGGTCTTACTGCAGACTAATGTCTTATAAGTTAAAGCTGAGTGCATGACTGTACGTACTTAATTTGTGGGATCGGATTGCTCACGGGCTGATGTATGGCAACTCCTGTCTCTGTTTTAGTGGACATGGAGGTACACAATCTTTTTAGCATAAGAACATCAATTTTATAATATAAACAGTATATATATATATATATATATAATATAATATAAACAGTATATATATAATATAATATAAACAGTATATGTATATATATATATTATGATACACTTTAAAATATACTTTTTTACATAAAACAAAGAAACAAATATGTTTAATTTTCGCGTTAATAAAAATATTTATAATCTAAAGAAAAGTGAAAATGCTTGCTTTAAAATGAGCCATGCAAGTCCATTTTCTTGCATTAATTTCTTTCAGATGTATTCTGTGCTCACAGGCCTTGAGGCATTTGACTTTGATACTCCCACCTCTGGAATTCCATACCTCTAATCCTTTGCCAATTCCTATTTTCATCGGTAGCTTCAGGTCAGTTTTGAAGATATTTCCCTTAGTGAGGATTCCTTCAGAATTTATTCAGACCTCTTCAGTACCAGAGGGAAAGAGTAATGGCTGCTTTGTGGCTAACACAGACTACATAACAACGCATTAATGCCACCCTTAGATGATTTTAGAATCCATCCTAATAAAAGGCATCTGGTTAAACAATGTATTGAGTGGCTTTAAATGGCAACAGTGAGAATATGACTGACAAAGAATAAGAAACAAATAAATAGGTAGATTCATTATAGCTGGTTTTTCAAATCACGAGTTAAAGGGACAGTCTACACCAGAATATTTATTGTTTTAAAAGATAGATGATCCCTTTATTACACATTCCCTAGTTTTGCATAACCAACACATTTATATTATTACACTTTTTACCTCTGTGATTATCTTGTATCTAAGCCACTGCAAACTGACCCTTATTTCAGTTCTTTTGACAGACTTGCATTTTAGGACATGACTAAGAACCAATTGCTGGTTTGAAACGTTGTTGTTTTTTTTGCATTATGGGCCCTGTATAAAAGAATAAAGGTCTTTTAACTATAACTTGGAGGCTGGAAATCCGTTTGAATTTTGCATTTTAGCCAATCAGTACTGGCTCATAGGAACTCTTTGTGTGTGAGCACAGTGTTATGTATATGAAACACATGAACTAACACCCTCTAGTGGTGAAAAACTGTCAAAATGCCCTGAGCTAAGAGGCGGCCTTCAAGGACTTAGAAATTAGCATATGAACCGCCTAGATTTAGCGTTCAACTAAAAATACCAAGAGAACAAATCAAAATTGGTGATAAAAGTAAATTGGAAAAATTATTAAAATTACATGCCCTATATGAATAATGAAAGTTTGGTTTGGAATAGACTGCCATTTGCTGGCACTGAAAGATCTCTTTTTCAGAATTCATAAAACTGCATTTCTGGCTGACAAGGCTATGTAAAGAACAAGTTTTATTCAACATACAATAATTATTGTATGTGTTATATAGCAAAAAATACAACTTTAAATATTTTTCCCTACAAAATACAAAAAAAATAAGAAAACTTATTGAACCTATTTGATATTTTGTTATAAAAAATAGAAAACAGGAAGTCCAAGGTGAATAAAACTTTAAATACATTGCGTTTATTTAAGTTCTAGCCGCAAACAATTCTTCCTTTTTTCATAATTGTCAAACACCTAGATAACGAGTTTTGCGTTTGTGTTTTAACTCTTAGAAAATGGCCATTTTAGCGTTAAAACAGCAATGCAGCCATTACGAGTCTTGTCGGTATAGCTGTACCTCAAGCATTTTAGCCTGTAACGCAACGTCCAAAAATGATGTTTTTGTGTAAGATTTCCATAGCGCTGCCATTACAAGTTTTGAGGTGAGGCTAAAAAGCTTGTGTTACACAAAGTGAATAGGTAACGGAGGGAGCGCTAAAAGCTTAATAGGATGTAATATAAAGCGGCAATGTTATAACTGCATGTAGAAGATGTCTGAACTGATGTCTGAAATAGGCGAGCCCAATGTATTATAGTTGGGTATAATTAAAATTGAAATTTAATAACATTCTAATAAATGTAAAATCACATACAAATGTAAAATCACATACAAAAGTGACATGGATTCATGAGACAAAAAACTACTTAAAAACAATAAATGTCTGACTCAACAGTACAAGGACTTGCTAAGCCTGCCTGGATAACTGGCAAAAAATTGCATATATACAATATAGCAGCAAGAAAAGATACAGTGACGTGTACAAAATATATAAAAAAATAGGTATATATAAAGTGGCCAATAAAAAATATTGCGCAAATAGTGTCCAAAATGGTGTATCAGGCAAAAAAACAAAATATGTGATACAAATATGATCCAAAAAAAGAGAAATAAGTCAAAAATTCATAAAAATTATGTGCCCACGGAGAACGTCCAATCCTCAATATGAAAGAAATATCAGTTAATTCCAAGTGCTAATCCATGAAAGAAAGTTGTGGCATATAGCTGTGTGTAGAGCCGTATACAAAATCAGACGTGTATCCAAATAATCACTTGTGATAATAAAAACAAATGTCAAAGGAGTGTCAATGAAAAAATAATATTAGCAATAAAAATGAGTGATGAATCCTGTGACCTGTAAATAAAACAAACAAACAATGGTGCAATAAAGTTTTTACACTTTGTAGAAAAAAGGAAATAAGCTTACCAGTATGTCTGTGTCTACGCGTTTCGGCCTCTAACAAGGCCTTTCTCAAGACTAGTATATTTTGTACACGTCACTGTATCTTTTCTTGCTGCTATATTGTATATATGCAATTTTTTGCCAGTTATCCAGGCAGGCTTAGCAAGTCCTTGTACTGTTGAGTCAGACATTTATTGTTTTTAAGTAGTTTTTTGTATCATGGATCCATGTCACTTTTGTATGTGATTTTACTTTTGTATGTGATTTTACATTTATTAGAATGTTATTAAATTTCAATTTTAATTATACCCAACTATAATACATTGGGCTCGCCTATTTCAGACATCAGTTCAGACATCTTCTACATGCAGTTATAACATTGCCGCTTTATATTACATCCTATTAAGCTTTTAGCGCTCCCTCCGTTACCTATTCACTTTGTCTAATTCAGTCCGCTAGGGGACCATTTGGAGGAGAGCATTAGGACACTACAGCGCTCAGTTCACCACATTTTTCCTAAGCTTGCGTTACACCCTTTACCGACACAATCCATTTTCGCAATCTGAGACCAGTAGTTATGAGTTTTACGCAACAAAACTGTTACACAAAACTCATAACTAAACTGTTACAAAGTACACTAACACCCATAAACTACCCATTAACCCCTAAACCGAGGCCCTCCCACATCGCAAACACTATATTAAATCTGCTGCTCCCGACATCGCCCCCACTAATAAAATGTATTAATCCCTATTCCGCCGCTACCCGACATTGCCGCCACTATAATAAAGTTATTAACCCCTATTCCTCCGCACCCCAATGTTGCCCAGACTATAATAAAGATATTAACCCCTATTTTACTTGTAAGGTGTATCCAGTCCACGGATCATCCATTACTTGTGGGATATTCTCCTTCCCAACAGGAAGCTGCAAGAGGATCACCCACAGCAGAGCTGTTTATATAGCTCCTCCCCTAACTGCCACTACCAGTCATTCTCTTGCAGCTCTCGACAAGATAGGAAGTAGCTAGAGAGATGTGGTGAATTTATGTAGTTTATCTTCAATCAAAAGTTTATTATTTTCAAATGGTACCGGAGTTGTACTGTTTTAGCCTCAGGCAGAAAGTTGAAGTAGAGTCTGCCTGTGGTTTTTGATGATCTTAGCAGGTTGTAACTAAGATCCATTGCTGTTCTCACAGATAACTGAAGAGATGAGGTAACTTCAGCTGGGGGAATGGCGTGCAGGGTCTCCTGCTATGAGGTATGTGCAGTTTAAATTTTTCTAGAGAAATGAATATGCTAGAAAATGCTGTTAATATCGGATTTATTTAAGGTACGCCTGATTACAGTGATTTAATAATGACTAGTATCATGCTTGCTGTAAAAGGTAATATTCTTATTACTTTCTCACATTACTGAAAATAAGATAACGTTTGTTGGAAGTGTTTAAACGTTTTTTTCTACATATTGGTAATAAAACTTTATTGGGGCCCAGTTTTTTCCACATGGCTGGCTAGATTTTGCATAGGGATAGTTTATTATGGTCCTCTCACTGTGAGTACAGGTTGGGAGGGGCCTAATTTCAGGCCTAAATCGTGCAGTAGTTTTTGCAGCTTGAGACTTCCAGCTTCCCTGAAGGAGTCCCCTGAACACTTAGGACCTCTACAAAGGGTTTTTGTGCCTTCAAAAGTTGTTGTATGGGCAGGTATTGCCACAGCAGAGCTGTGGCAGTTTGTTGTGACTATTAAAAACGTTTATATCGTTTTTTTGATCCGGTTTTGAAACTAAGGGGTTAATCATCCATTTGCAAGTGGGTGCAATGCTCTATTAGTCTATTATACACACTGTAAAAATTTCGTAATATTTACTGCTTTTTATCACTGTTTTTCAATCTCTGACAAAATTTGTTTCTCTTAAAGGCACAGTACCGTTTTTATTTTTTGCTTGTTTACATTTATCAAAGTGTTTTCCAAGCTTGATGGCCTCATTACTAGTCTGTTTAAACATGTCTGACATAGAGGAAACTCCTTGTTCATTATGTTTAGAAGCCATTGTGGAACCCCCTCTTAGAATGTGTACCAAATGTACTGATTTTACTTTAAGTTATAAAGATCATATTCTGTCTTTAAAAGATTTATCACCAGAGGAAATTGACAAGGGGGAAGTTATGCCGACTAACTCGCCCCACGTGTCAGAACCTTTGACTCCCGCTCAAGTGGCGCCAAGTACATCTAGCGCACCCATGGCGTTTACTTTACAAGACATGGCGGCAGTTATGGATCATACCCGTACAGCGGTATTGTCCAAACTACCAGGGTTACAAGGAAAGTGAGACAGCTCTGGGACTAGAAAAAATACAGAGCTCTCTGATGCTTTAGTAGCTATGTCTTATATCCCCTCACAATATGCAGAAGCTGAGGCAGGAGAGCTTCTTTCTGTGGGTGATTTTTCTGACTCAGGGAAGATGCTTCAACCTGATTCTGATATGTCTACATTTAAATTTAAGCTTGAACACCTCCGTGTGTTGCTCAGGGAGGTTTTAGCTACTCTGGATGACTGTGACACCATTATAGTGCCAGAGAAATTGTGTAGATTGGATAAATACTATGCAGTGCCTGTTTACACTGATGTTTTTCCAATACCTAAAAGGTTTTCAGAAATTATTACTAAGGAATGGGATAGACCAGGTGTACCGTTCTCTCCCCCTCCTATTTTTATGAAAATGTTTCCAATAGATGCTGCTACACGGGACTTGTGGCAAACGGTCCCTAAGGTGGAGGGAGCAGTTTCTACCCTAGCTAAGCGTACAACTATTCCCATCGAGGACAGTTGTGCTTTCCTAGATCCAATGGATACAAAGTTAGAGGGTTACCTTAAGAAAATGTTTATTCAACAAGGTTTTATTCTCCAGCCTCTTGCATGCATTGCCCCGGTCACTGCTGCTGCGGCCTTCTGGTTTGAGTCTCTGGAAGAGGCCTTACAGGTAGAAACTCCATTGGATGATATACTTGACAAGCTTAAAGCACTTAAGCTAGCCAATTCATTTGTTTCTGATGCCGTTGTTCATTTAACCAAACTAACGGCTAAGAACTCAGGTTTTGCTATACAGGCGCGTAGGGTGCTATGGCTTAAATCCTGGTCAGCTGACGTTACTTCAAAGTCTAAGCTTCTCAACATTCCCTTCAAGGGGCAGACCCTATTCGGGCCTGGACTGAAGGAGATCATTTCTGATATTACTGGAGGAAAAGGTCATGCCCTTCCTCAGGATAGGTCTAATAAATTAAGGACCAAACAAACTAATTTTCATGCCTTTCGAAACTTTAAGACGAGCGCGGCATCAACTCCCTCTAATGCAAAACAAGAGGGAGACTTAACCAGGCCTGGAACAAAGGTAAGCAGGCCAAGAAGCCTGCTGCTGCCTCTAAGACAGCATGAAAGATCAGCCCCCTTCCGGTAATGGATCTAGTAGGGGGCAGACTTTCTCTCTTCGCCCAGGCTTGGGCAAGAGATGTCCAGGATGCCTGGGCATTGGAAATTGTGTCCCAGGGATATCTTCTAGACTTCAAAGTTTCTTCCCCAATCTTAGATCTCAAGATCCTAAACAAATTTCTCAGGGTCCCATCTTTCAAGATGGAGACTATTCGAACCATCCTACCTATGATCGAGGAGGGTCAATACATGACTACCGTGGACTTAAAGGATGCTTATCTTCACATTCCGATACACAAAGATCATCATCGGTTTCTCAGGTTCGCCTTCCTAGACAGGCATTACCAGTTTGTGGCTCTTCCCTTTGGGTTAGCTACGGCACCAAGAATCTTTACGAAGGTTCTGGGGTCACTTCTGGCGGTCCTAAGGCCGCGGGGCATAGCAGTAGCCCCTTACTTAGATGACATTCTGATACAGGCGTTGAATTTCCAAATTGCCAAGTCCCATACGGACATTGTTCTGGCATTCCTGAGGTCTCATGGGTGGAAAGTGAACGAAAAGAAGAGTTCTCTATCCCCTCTCACAAGAGTTTCCTTCCTGGGAACTCTGATAGATTCTGTAGAAATGAGGATTTACCTGACAGAGGACAGGTTGTCAAAACTTCTAAATTCCTGCCGTGTTCTTTATTATTCTTCTCGCCCTTCGGTGGCTCAGTGTATGGAAGTAATCGGCTTAATGGTAGCGGCAATGGACATAGTTCCGTTTGCCCGCCTACATCTCAGACCGCTGCAACTCTGCATGCTCAGTCAGTGGAATGGGGATTACACAGATTTGTCCCCTCTACTAAATCTGGATGAAGAGACCAGGGATTCTCTTCTCTGGTGGCTATCTCGGGTCCATCTGTCCAAAGGTATGACCTTCTGCAGGCCAGATTGGACAATAGTAACAACAGATGACAGCCTTCTGGGCTGGGGTGCAGTCTGGAACTCTCTGAAGGCTCAGGGGACGTGGACTCAGGAGGAGGCACTCCTTCTGGAACTAAGAGTGATATTCAATGCTCTTCAGGCTTGGCCTCAGCTAGCGGCAGTGAGGTTCATCAGATTTCAGTCGGACAACATCACGACTGTAGCTTACATCAACCATCAAGGGGGAACAAGGAGTTCCCTAGCGATGTTGGAGGTTTCAAAGATAATTCAATGGGCAGAGATTCACTTTTGCCATCTATCAGTTATCCATATCCCAGGAGTAGAGAACTGGGAGGCAGATTTTCTAAGTCGTCAGACTTTTCATCCGGGGGAGTGGGAGCTCCATCCGGAGGTGATTGCACAGTTGATTCAACGTTGGGGCAAACCAGAACTGGATCTCATGGCGTCTCGCCAGAACGCCAAGCTTCCTTGTTATGGATCCAGGTCCAGGGATCCCAAGGCAGCACTGATAGATGCTCTAGCAGCGCCTTGGTCCTTCAACCTGGCTTATGTGTTTCCACCATTTACTCTGCTCCCTCGTCTGATTGCCAAGATCAAACAGGAGAGAGCATCGGTAATGGCCACGCAGGACTTGGTATGCTGATCTGGTGGACATGTCATCCTTTCCACCATGGACTCTGCCTCTGAGGCAGGATCTTCTACTTCAGGGTCCTTTCAACCATACAAATCTAATTTCTCTGCGGCTGACTGCTTGGAGATTGAACGTTTGATTGTATCAAAGCGTGGTTTCTCCGAGTCGGTCATTGATACCTTAATACAGGCGTGAAAGCCTGTCACCAGGAAATTCTATCATAAGATATGGTGTAAATATCTTAATTGGTGTGAATCCAAGGGTTACTCATGAAGTAAGGTCAGGATTCCTAGGATATTATCTTTTCTCCAAGAAGGATTGGAGAAGGGTTTGTCAGCTAGTTCCTTAAAAGGACAGATTTCTGCTCTGTATATTCTTTTGCACAAACGTCTGGCTGAGGTTCCAGATGTGCAGGCATTTTGTCAGGCTTTAGTCAGAATCAAGCCTGTGTTTAAACCTGTTTCTCCGCCTTGGAGTTTAAATTTAGTTTGTAAGGTTCCATAGATATTAAGCTCTTATCCTGGAAGGTTCTGTTTTTAGTAGCTATCTCCTCGGCTCGAAGAGTTTCGGAGTTATCTGCTTTACAATGTGATTCCCCTTATCTCATTTTTCATGCAGATAAGGTAGTGTTACGTACCAAACCTGTTTTTTACCTAAGGTGGTATCTAATAAAAATATCAATCAGGAGATTGTTGTACCATCACTGTGTCCTAATCCTTCTTCAAAGAAGGAACGTCTTTTACACAATCTTGATGTGGTTCATGCTTTAAAGTTTTATTTACAAGCTACTAAAGATTTTCGTCAAACATCTGCATTGTTTGTTGTCTACTCTGGACAGAGGAGAGGCCAAAAGGCTTCGGCAACCTCTCTTTCTTTTTGGCTAAGGAGTATAATATGCTTAGCTTATGAGACTGCTGGCCAGAAGCCTCCTGAAAGGATTACAGCTCATTCTACTAGAGCGGTAGCTTCCACATGGGCTTTTAAAAATGAGGCTTCTGTTGAACAGATTTGTAAGGCGGCGACTTGGTCTTCGCTTCATACTTTTTCAAAGTTCTATAAATTTGATACTTTTGCTTCTTCGGAGGCTATTTTTGGGAGAAAGGTCTTGCAGGCAGTGGGGCCTTCCGTTTAAGCGCCTGCCTTGCCCCTCCCTTCATCCGGGGCCTATAGCTTTGGTATTGGTATCCCACAAGTAATGGATGATCCGTGGACTGGATACACCTTACAAGAGAAAATATAATTTATGCTTACCTGATAAATGTATTTCTCTTGTGGTGTATCCAGTCCACGGCCCACCCTGTCATGTAAAGGCAGGTGTTTTTTATTTTTAAACTACAGTCACCACTGCACCCTATAGTTTCTCCTTTCTCTTGCTTGTCTTCGGTCGAATGACTGGTAGTGGCATTTAGGGGAGGAGCTATATAGACAGCTCTGCTGTGGGTGATCCTATTGCAGCTTCCTGTTGGGAAGGAGAATATCCCACAAGTAATGGATGATCCGTGGACTGGATACACCACAAGAGAAATAAATTTATCAGGTAAGCATAAATTATGTTTCCACCGCTCCCCGACATCGCCGCCACTAAATAAAGTTATTAACCCCTAAACCTCTGGCCTCCTTCATCACTACTACAAAATAAACCTATTAACCCCTAAACCGCCAGCCCCCCACATCGCCAAAACCTAAATTAAACTAAAAACCCCTAAACCTAACAACCCCCTAACTTTAAATTTAAATTACAAGATCCCTATCTTAAAATAAAAAAAAACCTACCTGGTAAATTATAAAAACTTAAGTTTAAACTATAAATGAAACTAATATTACAATTATACTAAAATTAAAATAACTATCAATTAAATAAATTAAATTACACATAAAAAAATAACATTTCTAAAAAAATTAAATCTACAATTACAAAAAATAAAAAATACCAAATTACAAAAAATAAAAAAATACTAAAGTACAAAAAATAACAAACACTAAATTACGAAAAATAAAAACGAAATTATCCAAAATAAAAACAATTATACCTAATCTAAAAGCCCTATAAAATTAAAAAAGCCCCCAAAAATAAAAAAACCCCTAGCCTACAGTAAACTACCAATAGCCCTTAAAAGGGCATTTTGTAGGACATTGCCCTAAAGTAATCAGCTCTTTTCCCTGAAAAAAAATACAAAGACCCCCCAACAGTAAAACCCACCACCCAAACAATCCCCCAAAATAAAAAAACTAACTCTAACAAAAACCTAAGCTACCCATTGCCCTGAAAAGGGCATTTGTATGGGTATTGCCTTTAAAAGGGCATTCAGCTCTTTTAAGAAAATCCCAAGCTCTATTCTAAAAAAAAAACCCACCCAAAAAACGTTTTAAAAAAACCTAACACTGGGGGCGTGGATAGTCGGCGATCATGGCTGGTCACACACTATGAAGCTCCCAGACGTTGCTTTAATAATTTACCGAATATCCTAACTGAACTTTACGATCCTACCTTCCACCTACTATTTTCATCTCTCTTATCATTTGATATTTTGGATTGAGGAAGAAACCTTTCATCTCTACCACCTGGGATCGTAGCTAGCCTGCGGGGACCCTAGGCCACGCCCTACTCTCCAGTCTTCAAACATCCCCCCCAATATCCCTAAGTGAGTACCATTTGATCTACTGCGGACAGCTACTCATACTAACTATACTATCTACCATGGAGCAATCCTACGTGCAACTACAAGCACTTTTGCAAAACCTAGAATGCACACTAGTCAGCAACTTTGCAGCTCTTACCACACTGGCCAAAAGGAAAATAACACAATACCTGATCACTGAGACCTATCTACTGGATCAGCTCACAGAGCCCATGACAGAGGCCCTACATGATCATGACAGTGACATGGTCATCTTAAGGCCTCATTCAACCTTTGTCAATGCAGCTTAACAAGAGTGTAGCCTAATGGAGTCGGCTCTGAGAAATCGTAGGGCTTCATGCCTAAAAAAATGTAGATTACAGCCCCAGTGGTGATGCACTACTGATCAAGCTCTCAGATTGTTACAGGAAGTGGAGTCCTGGTGCCCGGTGCCGGTCTGGGGGAGGGTGGCCGACTCCCCCGGCCGGACCCGGGAGTATCCGAGGTCTTCATTCACCTACAAGACATTGACAGCACCGCAACCATTAGATTTGCTGGGGAGTGATCCACTACCAGATGGGTCCTTTAACCTTATTAATCTGGATGAGTCCCTATATTGCTACCTGATAGATCGGTCCATGCAAGTGCTTCAGCGAGTAGCAGCTTTACAGTTTCGATCCTCATGGCCCTATACATTATAGACTGCTCCTTTGACGAAGTTGGGCTCCTGCTGGAGTGCTTTTGCCGCTGGGATTATGAACATAAAACTGGACCCAATACTGAACTCTTCATATAATCGGGACTTCACAGCTGTTGCAATTGGGTGACTCTCTTGCTTATAAGTTAACCACTACAGGCCTTACTACATCCCTTACTTTTATTTTCTACTGTACTTGTTTACCACAACCTATAATCAGGACTCAAAGCTGCCTTTATTAATGTCTTGGGTTATTTTACTTTATATTAAATAGAGGTTCCAGCTATATATACCTTGCCCTACAGGTTTTTATTTAATAACTAACCCTGGTGATTGCTGTACCTATATAATGTTATACCTTAAATTGGAGGTTTTAGTTCATAATTACCATAATCAACACAGTATACTGTTCATATTACTTTTGCATCAAACTCAAGAGACCTATATAATATTATACCATTATATATTTAATGTCTGGTCTTTCTATTACCATCCCCACACTATATAGCTCTTGTATCATTATCCTCGCACTAGGCCCAAAGGAGATAGGTCCATGAGTGACCCTTCTGACCAATGAGAGGACATCATATTGTAAAGAGAATTCAGCCTTCTAGATAACTATTGTCCATAGACATATGTTTCATATGTATTGTGCAGACTTATAAGTTCACATATTTGATCATTTGTTGCTTAGACTCTTTGTATTTTTGTTATATCAGAGGTCTAAGTGTTCCTCCATAAGTAGCTTTATAATCGTAATTATTAACAACCTACTCAATTGTATATGCTCAGGTTAAAATGTGGCTGAGCACCTTATAAAAGTATATTGTTGTCCCCTTTTACTTTTAGTCTAAAGGTCACACTTTATTTTATCACACACGTTATTACTTATTCTATTTACCAGTATTTTTTGGGTCCAAGAGAGACCATATATTTCAATTGAGACCCTCCCCAGCTTCAATGTTTTTTCATCAGGGTACAAGAGTGACCCGGGCCAATTTGGGAGGTTTTACAATTAGTGTTATATATCTTACAGTAATAATTGTATCTCTGAGTTAGAATAATATGTTATTACTCTACCAAGGTCAGTTTAAAGTATCATCCTACGAGACAGTGTATCCCAATAAAGAGGTACTACAGTAACCTTCTACAAAAAATAAAAATTTAAGGTATCAATGTAAACTCTGCAATGTATATATGAATGACATACTAGTTCTTGTCCTAAGAATAGGTATCACTATACTCCACACATGTTATATTAAAGGGACAGTCTACACCAGAATTGTTATTGTTTTAAAAGATAAATAATCCCTTTATTAACCATTCCCCAGTTTTGCATAACCAACACAGTTATATTAATATACTTTTAACCTCTGTGATTATCTTGTATCTAAGCGTCTGCAAACTGTCCCTTTATTTCAGTTCTTTTGACAGACTTGCAGTTTAGCCAATCAGTGCCTGCTCCCAGATAACTTCACGTGCATGAGCACAGTGTTATCTACTGCAGTGTTTTTCAACCAGTGTCCCGTGGCACACTAGTCTGCCGTGAGAGACCCTCAGGTGTGCCGCGGCAGACTGACAACAGT